>NW_026087411.1:2832500-2900000 GCF_022539395.1 Myiozetetes cayanensis | reverse complement strand
CATTACAACCTGGCTTTTTATTGTATTTGTTTCTGGTCTTTGTTAAGTTCTATTGGAAAAACCACTGTCTGTGTTTTTTTGGCAGTTGTCTGCATTATCCTGTTCATACACCCATTTTGTCCCTTTATTGAAAAAATAAAAAAAAAACCTTAAAGTACACAGTGTCAGCTTCTGGTGTCCTCATTTGACACACGCTGGAGGTGGCTTCCAGCAGCAGGATGTAGGAGAAGGTCCCGTGCAGGGGCGTTTTGGGGGACGTGCTCCTATCCCTGAGGAGCGCCCGCCACCCAGCTTGGCCTTAAATCAAGCCGCCTCTGCCCAGGAAGAGGATTTTTGGGCTCAGGAGTTTGCTTTCTGACCAGTGGAAAGCATTTGCAATCTGGACCCGTAGTTTTGGGATTTTTTTTTTTCCCCTCTAGTTCAGGACTGAGCTGTGACCCCCTCACCGTACGATAGCCTGCGGCATCCCTGGCCTTCGCTCGGTCTGCAGCAGGGACTTCCCTCCCTGCCTGGCAGTGCTTTGGCAGAAGAGGTGAGCAAACAAAAAGCTCTGCAGCCCCCCCAGAGGCTCCCCAAATCCCCAGCTGCTTTGGGGGATGTGGGGTGAAATCAGCCACGTGGGCAGGAGCTGATTTCTCTCTCGGGGGGCTGAGATCTTAACGCCGCGGCTCCGGGATTGCGCTGACCCCAACCCAAAGCTCCCGGCACCGCTGCTGGCTGGAGCTGGGAGCTGCCCCCTCTTCTCCACTGGGCTTTTATTTTTTTTGGTGGGAATCTCAGGTTTATGTGCCTTGTCTCTAAAACCCGGAGTTCAGGTCCCCCCTGTCCCCCCTTAGGGGTCTGTGTATGTTGTCAGTTTGACAAATACTGCATGTTGCAGCATCTCTTTACTTTATTAAAGCACGTACCGCTGTGATACTGTCTCTTGCTGTTCCTAGTGTAATGGATTTAAAGGTTTATTTTTTTCTTTTCCTTTTTTTTTTTTTTGATTTTTGTAAAACCTTCCAGTTGTTCTGTTGTCTTCCTGTGATGGCATCGTTTGTTGCCTGTATTTTGCCCGGCGCCTTCTGAAGGGGAACTTTGGGATTTAAAAAAAGACAGAAATAGGTGTCTAAAGAAAAAGACTTGCTCCTTTTCTAAAGAGAGATTTTTAAAAAATTAATAAAGCTCCATTTTGATCCTGGGAGAGGAGGAGTGAAGGTTGAGTTGTCCAGGCTGGCAGGATGAGCTTGCAGTGGGGCTGGAAAAGTGCTGGCAGTGCCCTTGAACTGCGCTCCCCCTTTGGGAGCTGGAGCTGTGCAGATGCAGGCACTGCTGGAGGGATCCCTAGCACAGTGCAGGGGAGGCAGAGCCTGGCACCAGAGTGGTGAGCTCGAGGTGTCAGGATGGACACTGGCTGTTCCCAGGAGGGCTGGTGTATGCAGGGACGCGCTTTGCAGCTGCCTTGCTGACACGGCTCTTGATCCCGTGCCATGGAATATCTGTATGGACTCCAGTCTCTCCCTTCCTCTCGTTATTTTTATTGCTGGTTCAGACCATGACCAAGATGTTGTCTAGAGGACTCTGGTTAGCTGGTGTGCCCGGGGTTGAGCGTAGCCTGGCTGTGTTTCAGAGCGGGTGCTGTTCCCTGTGTCTATCCTATGGTGGTCGTCGCTCTACTTCCTTTCTCTGTACTATATTTAGGATATGGAATAATCAGCTATACAAGCATATAGACAGGCACCCACATAGAGACCCGTGGACAGGCACCACTAGGTAGATCTGGGCTCCCTGCGCTGCTACAGAATTAACCAGTGGAAAGTGTACAATTGATTTATTGATGAAATTGCACAGCAGTGCGTTCGATTTACACATTTCCAAAAGCTAAATTTTACAGGTTTCTGGAGAGATAAACGAGCCCTGTGGGTGCTGTGTCGCCCTGTGGCCACACACAGGGGGCTGGGGCGGTGGTTTGGAGGAAGGAGCTTTGGGAGAAGCGGCTCCTGCTGTAGGAGAAGTTGTCTGAACACCGGCTGGGCAGGGGCGTAGCTTGCGAACGACAGCGTGCTGTCACCTCCACACCAAAGCAGAATGTGGGAAAAACGTGATGTTTTTCTACCAGTGGCAATGAGTTAACGGTGTGATAAACACACTGGAGTTTGCTGGGTTGGGGCGTGGATGTCCAAGGTCCCCACCACGTGCTCTCGAGCTGCTTTGGCATCCCGTGCTCGCGTGACCTGCACTCCCCAGAGACTTCCCTGTTTTCCTCTGTGCAGAAAGATGATGTCTCTAGAAATAAGAGTGGTATTTGGGTAACAGTGTCTCTCTTGTTAAAATCTCAGCCCCGACCACTTTCGGGGAGGAGCGTGGTTTTGGGGCAGAGACCCCTTCGCCATTAGTGTTCAGTCTCCTCCAAATGGAATGACTGATGTAATGAAGGCACTGAAACAGTATCCAGAATTTAGAGTACAGATGTTTCATATTTATTTTGTTTCCAAGGGCTGAGATAACACAGGAATAAGTGATACCATGTCTTTGCTTGACATTCAGGAGGTTTTGGCATACCTGAGGAGATAACAGTTTTGGGGTTTATCTAAGTGCAGAGTTTGTACTAAAAAAGAAAAAGAGATACCAGCTGCTCTTTTAGCTCCCTCCTTCTCTTTTTTCCTCCAGTAAAGGTTGAAACCCATTTTTGGCGGGTGCATGGGCAAATTGGAGTATTGACTAGGAGAGTGATACTGCCCAGAGGGGCTCTTTGCCAGAGCTGCTGAAGAGATGCTGCTCCCCGAGCCCAGATGCTCGGCTGCTGGTTTCAAAGGAGCCACAGGGATCCCAGGAGGGGCAGGAGGCACGGGGGAACCCCAAGCTTCCGTGCCCCTTGGCGGGATGTAGGGTTTGCAGCGGTGGTGTGCTTGCAGCTGGGGTGGCTGCAGCGCCCTTGGCTGCCTTGGAAGCCTCAGCCAGCTTTAACATCAGCCTGGAAACCTGTTGGGCTCAGGCACCAGGCAGCAACAAGCCCTCCCCGGGGGGAAATCGGGCACGTGCTCGTTCCTTCAGAGGAGGCACTCCAGTTTACACCCAGTGAAGATCTGGCCTAGGAAGGAGCTGCTTGTTTAGTCCTGACAGGCACCTCGTGTGTAGCCCTTCAGCCACTCTTGTAGGTAGTAATGAAGCAATTTCCTTATAAACAGCTCCCTGGTGGGGCTGTGGAGGTGGATTTTGAGGGGTGCACTGAAGATGCACCGGCCTCAGCACCACCACCACCACTTGGCCTGCTGTGTGGGGCAGCGCGGTGCTTGGTGATGGGCCTCGGGCTCCGTCTGAGGGGAGCTGGGAATGATTGCTGTCCTGGTGACACATCCTGTGGCTTTGCTGGGGCTTTGCAGCTTGAGCTTTGCTTTTGCCGTGCGACATCCAGCATGTAGTGAGTTGGGAAGAGTCCTCCGTGAAACACCCGCCATGTGCTGCTATTAACAGTTACCAGCTTTAGGAGGGGCTCCAGCACCTGGATGCGCTGTGGGTGCCGGGGGAAGTCCCTGAGGTTTTGGGAAAGAATAGGAGGAGGTTTCAAGACAGGCTGGTTTGGTCCTTTGCCCAGGTGTCTCAGTAAAGCCCAGAGGTTTTTTTCCTCCTGAGTGATCCCTGTGGTTGCTGCGTGGTGCCGAGGATGCCGGACGCGAGAGTGTGGCCCGAGAGGAGGAAGGGCTCCATCCTGCCGTACCCCTGTGTGACAGTTGGGTGTCCCAGTTGTTAAAGCCAAAAAAGAGACCCCCTGCCCCCACAAAGGAAAAAAAAAAGTAGGATAAGAGAATGACTCACACCGTGGGCCGTGTCACACCTGTTCTCTCCTCTGTCCCCATGCTCTCTGTAGGTTCGGCGTACCCCCCCAGCTGGCGCAGCGCCCAGGGAGCCCCGGATGTCTGGCAGTTTTCGGATGGAAGTTCAAGAGCACTTAAGTTCTGAGAGGAGGTGAAGCTGGGGCGAGCGGCTGGCGGCGTCTCGGCGTCCGGAGGTGGCCTCTGTCCTGCTGGCTCGCCGCGTTCCCGGGAGAGCCTGAGGAGTCACCCGCCGAAGGCAGCGCTCCCTGGGCTCCTCCTGCCTGCAAGACTATCGTATTTATATTTTGTAATAGAGTACAACACTTCTTTGGGGTTGTTTTCTTGGGGTTTTCTTGATTGGTTGTTTTTTTTTGGTCATTTGTTTTTTTGTTTTTTATTTTCTAAAAACAAACGAAAAAAAAAAAGCAAACCCACCCACCGAGGTCAAGGGCTTATTGATGGCTTCAGCCAGCTCCTTTCCCCGTGGAAAAGACTGTCTTGCTCTCATGGACAACCCGGCCTGTTGGTTACCCCCGTGACGTGCCACTTCTCGGGAGGCACATCTGTTGTGATGAATTAAAAATAAAACAAAACACAGTGTAGGTCTGTGGGTGGGTGGGAAATTGCCATAATAAATGTTGGAGCTTTAGGTTTTTTGTTTGCTCTGTCTTTAATTTTTAATGCCAACAAGGGCCAGGCGGTTGGTATGACTTTGTACTCCGTGTCGGCTGCAGGAAACCAAGTGCTGAGTTTACACCAGGGCTGGTGTTGGTGCGAGGGGCTGCACGGCCGCAGGGGACAGGCCTGTCCCACGTAACTGGACCAGGAGCTGGGTTTATGGCCATGGCACCTGAGTGCTGGTGAACCCCCGCTGGCGTTTGGTGATGCTGATGGGGTGGGAGGGTCCTCCCAGCTCCCTCCTCCATTACCCACCTCTTCCTGATGAATGCCAGCTGTCGTGTTAACATTTCTGCTGTTAAACCACGTGCTTTCGGGGCTGGTGGTGTCTGTAATGCCCGTCAGCGTCTGTGCAAGGAGGGGGCAGATTCGGGGAGAAGCAACACTCTTGTTACGGGGATGCTGTCAGTGCCAGGGGACGCAGAGCCCTGCCCTGAGCTGGGGCACCTGCTGCCAGCTCGGCGTCCTGGTGTCTGCCATGGAGTGCTCCAGACTTTGCACAGGGGGCACGAGCTTCCCTGCTTGGCCAGTGCCGCTCATCCCTCGCCTGGAGCTGCTGGTTGGGGGCCCAGCGCGTTGCTGAGCAGGGGGTGGGTGAAGTGTGAGCTCGTGCGCTGTCTCCGATGGGATTTATAGGCTGTAGCTGCTCATGTCTGTGCCGACGAGTGGGAATGGACCTTATTTGGTGAAAGAAACCAGCTGGGTAGCGAGTGGAGTGGCTGCTTGGCTGTGTCGGGCTGCCAGGATCAGCGGGACGGAGCCGAGTCGTGGGGCAGGGGCCAGTGTATTTATTGGCTTCGTGGATGAACTTTGATCTCATTTCTGTTTAATTCAGCTCCTTCCTTAAAATCTGGGTGAGGCCCTCCCTTGGGGTGACTCTCTCCTGGCGAAACGCCCATAGGGAAAACGATGTTGCCTTTTCCATGGGTGCTGGTTGCTCTTTTGTTGTTTTTTGGTTTTTTTTTAAACCTTGGGCTCTAGTTCTCATGGTGGTCTGGGCACAGCACAAGCACAGACACTTTGGTACCTTAAAATTTGGCAAGGGGGCAGGGTGGGAGGAAGGAGCAGCTCCCAGGGGTGCCACACTGGGAGCCTGGAGGACTTGGTGCACAGGGACCCAAAGGGACCTATTGCTGCTTCTTTTAAGGTGGTTTGGTCTTTGAGGTCAAACTACCCAAAATTCTACGCACACCCTCAGCTCTTTTTCATCATTAGGAGATGTTTTTAAAGGTTCTTCGTGTCCCAGCCTGTGCTACCACCTCCATGTCTGCTCATGAGGGGGTTTTGAGCCTTGGAAGGGCGAATCCTGTTGGATTAAGCATCCTATTGATTGTGAGTGCACAGCTAGGGGGGGGATTTAGCAGCTCCATTAGCTACTGGCACCCCCATTCCTGCCCTGGAGTATCTGCACCAGGCAGCTGTGTCAGATTAGGGCTAATTGAGTTTTTAACTGCCAAGGGGGGTGCTCTGCTCTCTCCTCCAGACTGCAAATCAGGACTCACCTGGTTCATATCTACATCAGGCCTGTCCCAGGCCAGAGGGGAAGCTGCTTTATAAGAGGTTTCAGTGAGCTGGGTGCTTTTTTTTGCTGCTCTGCCTGGTGGAATAAGTGTGATGTGCTCTGCTATCTCTGGCTTGGCTTGTCTCCCCTTCAGCAGCCAGTGTGAGGCAGGGGTTTCTCCCAGGAAAAGCAGGAAATAACAGAGAGGTGACGGCTGAATGAGCTCTGCCAAGCACAGAAGCGATACCTGTCTTCTCCTGAAGTGCTGAAGGTAAAATGAAATAGTCCTTAAAATGTCTATTTTTTAATATAGGTGTTAAGCTCTCCCCTAGCTCTTAGGACTTTTAAAACATCTTCAGAATTCATGTTGCCTTAAAGTTACAAACAGGTGTAATGTCTGTGCTGAGAACCTCTTGTAAATGCTGGGATACCTGGGAATCACCCAGCTTAGCTCTGAGGCTTTGGGAGACTGGGAGGTGATTTGACTGTGCTGTGTTTGATTTCTAAGCACACTTTCCTGACACTAAAATGCAGCAGAGGTCAAGTATTTTGTGAAGTTTAACTTATGTTTTGCTTTCAAAATAATATATATTTTGGATTTGCGATGCATTTGGGTTGCAGGCTTTTGAGAGATGAGAGACCTTTCTCCAGAAGGGATCTGAAAGCAGGTCTAAATCCTCTGAATGAGTTTTCAAGCCACACTCCCAAACTCCCTGGGTTTTGTTTCAACCCCAGCTTTGTGTTGGGTCCCCCAAGTGACTGTGGGGCCAGCAGCAGCCTCAGGCTGGGGAGCATCCTGGTGTTGGTGGATGGCAACGTGACTGTGGACTCTGGGGAAGGTGGAGAGAAGCTCCATCCTCCTTGGGCTGCTGGAGGTTATCTTACCAACTGTGCTCTTTGCTCTGTAGTTTTTCATCTCATTTCTTGTGTTCTGCGTGTGCTTGAGCTCTCTGGGTGCTGGTGAGACCCAGGGATGAGCCTTTACCTGTGGATTTTTGGTGGTGAGGCAGAGGTCCTACTAAACATCACTGCTGTTCCAGGGCTCCCTGCTCTGCTGGGGTATTTCACCTGATCCCACTATAAAATCTTATTGAGGAGTGAGCTGAACAACCCCCAGTGCCCCCAAAAATGAGTGGTGCCTCATTTGCTTCTTTTTTCTTCACTCTCTGCTTCTCCTCCCACCCAGTTTTCCCATTTCAGGTGCGATTAGGCATCAACATTCAGTTGTGTGTTGTACCTGCTTCAAGTCAATTAAACATTGTTGCCCCTCCATCCTAATCCTCTCCCCCTCAAAAACCACCCTCTTAACATTCATCTTCTACAGGGGGCCAAATAACCAATTATTCCCAAGGAAAGATGGAGCTGTGGAAAGGGGAGAACAACAACAACAACAAAAAAAACCCTCCCAAACCCCAAATATGGCTCTTACTCCTTAATCTCCCTGGATAGAGTTACACATCTGGTAGAGGCTTGCTCGTCGTTGCCATTACTTTTATTGCATCTTTAGCAGTGATGAAGTTCAGATGGCAGAACCAGTGGGCCCCAATTTAATTTCGCCCGGCCTCCCCTAACGAGCAGGACGTGATCCCTGGGAATGCTGGCTCGGCTGCGGTTCCAGCGGGGAAGGTGCTCGTGTGCCCTGGTGATGGATAGAGCAGTGTGGGCAGGCAAAAAAGCCCCGTGTGAGGGTGGGAGGGGGAAAAAAAAAAATCTGGGAATAGGGATGATAACAGGTGGGTGGAGGTGCCTGTGCTGTGTGAGCGTCGAACACTGCAGTGAGGGGGGGGTTGGATGGACAGGTGGTTTCTCATACCAAAACCCAGAAGCAGGGTGATAAAGTGGATTTCCACCTCCTTCTCGTGGCTGGGGTGTGCGTGCTGCGACGCTTCCCGAGGTTGCTCTAGCCCTGAATGGTTCTCCCCTGGCGATTTCCGTGACCCTCCGGGTTTCCAGTGGTGATGTACAGAAGCTCCCGCCTCTCCCCGCAATGTCTGCATGTGTCTAAGGGCTATACAGGATTCATTTACGGGCCTCCCGTCGGTGGGATATGTGCATGCAAAATGAAGGTTGTATTTGGCTTCTCATATTCGGATCTATATTCCATATTGTGTTGACCAAGAAAAACACCTCAGCCCCCGTGCTGAAGAATGTGATGGACTTGATGACTTTTCAGAAACGTACTGTAAATCAAGGAGGCTAATAAATACTTGCTATTAATAAATTGGGGCTACTGCCTTTCAAGTTATTTTCACGTTTTACAGCACCCTGATTTAAGCGGCGCGAAGAAGGCGATTCCTTTGGACACCTCCCCCCCTGGCACGATGTGGCTCAGTTCAACCTCAAAGGCTCAGGCAGGAGTTCTTCCCTCTGTGAGGAGGTTTAGTTGGAGCAGTGAGACCCCTGCCCAAGCCCATGGAGCCAGTGAGGGGCTGACCTCAGCGACAGGGTCCCCTGGGCAAGATGTGGTCTCCCCCTGTGGCCTGGCAGATGATCCCCAGGGCTTGCCAAGCCCAGTGCATCAAAGAGCCCGCAGCCAAAAAGCTCTCCCACCTGCACCAGCTCATGCTAAACCTTTAATGGTTCCCAGTTGTGAGAGCAGCCGCTCCAGGTGGTGAGTGCACAGGCAGAGCATCCACAGGCTGCTTAACCCTTTCTGTCAGGTTTCTCTGGATCTGTACACGAGAGGTTGGGTGAAGGCCTTGGTGGCCAGGGGCCTCCTGTGAAGGACTCCTGCAGGCAGCAGAAAATGGGGCTTTGAACGTGCTTCTTGAGCATCTGTAGTGCCTGTGGGAATGCCAGGACCCTCTTTATATAGAGCTGTGCCCTTGCAAACCTGGGACACTCAGGGCAGGGAGGGAGCAGGGGATGGAGCCCTAAAAAAACCTTTCTTTTTATTTCTTCATGTGAGTGTCTGTCCTTTCCCTGACCTCCTCTTGCAGCTCTGCGTCGACAGGCAGAGCCTGATGGCTGTGACACTTCTGTCCCCCTTCCCTCTGGGCTGAGGGTGTCCTCTGGTAACCCTTGTTCCGTGGCTTGTGTCCATGAAACCCCCCGTTGGTGGGCAGTGGGGTCCCTGCCTGTACTGCTGTCCCCAAACACCCTTGTCCGCCTGGTTCCACTATGGATAAAACTTATTTTTTATATTCCCCTTCCAACAACAAACCTTTTGCCTGCTGCCTGCCTGGCACGCTCCCCTGAGCTTTGGCTTTTCCATTCGGAGGCTTCTGGGAGGAACATCCCTTGGGGAGCTGCTCTGCACCTGGCTGTTCCATTTGCCTTTTTTTGTTCCCTAAAATCCCCTTTTAGCTGTTTTTCTCCTTTTTTTTTCTTTCTTTCTTTTTTATTTCCCTCTCTCCCCTGCTGAAGAGACAGCACCTTCTGCAGCTGTAGTGATTAAAGGGGAGGGAAAATAATAAAAAAAAAAAAAAAAAGCTTATTTAAAGCAGAGCCCTGGCAATATAAAATAAGGTGTGGAGGTGATGAATGATCCCGGGGTACATTAAAGCAGGGACTGGCATTTTCGACATCGCTCCTGCTCGCGGCGTGTTTGAGCACTTCGGAGCCCGGCTGTTTTGAAACGCTGAGCATCCGCCCCTGGGCCCTAATTCGGGCAAGTTTAAAAACGTCCTCTGGGATTTAGGCAAGTCGCTGCTGTTTTCTCCCTCCTGAAGTCCCGGCTGCCGCCGAACCGGGCGCGGGGCTGGGAGGGGACAGCAGGACAAATCCCACCCCGGCCTTGCTCCGCCCTCCCGGGGGGTGAGGGATCAGAGGATGATGGTGCGGAGGTGGGGAAAGCCTCGCCGGCTCTTAAATGCTTCTTAAAACATCTCGGAAGCGTATCCCCAGCCTTGCTGTGAGAGACAGTCAGCAGAAAGGGAGGAAAAGAACAGAGCTCACTGCGTGCGACTACCAGGGCAGGTGCAGGGAAATTATGCATTTTTCCGGACTGGCTTATTCCCTTCTGTGTATTAAACATTATTTTAATATTCGAGTGACAATGTTTTATAATTAAGCCAAATGTAAGAGAGGGAGCACACTGGAGAGCTCTGCTCGGTGTGGGGAGGTGAGGAAGGTTTCCATCCGCTGCCCAGGATTAACCCCCAGGTTGCAGCATCCTCCTGGCAGGAGTGTGGGAGCCTGGCTCTGGAATGCCAACACAGCCCTGTGCTCCGGCAAGGAGAACCTTTAACTCATAAAGGTTGTAATGTTAACACAGAAGAAAAGCCTTTTAAAAAATTACATTAGTTCACAGACATCTATTGAACTCATGAGGGGAAATCTAGCCCCTGAGAGATAGAAACTAAAGAGCTGAGCCATAAACCAGTACGATAACATCCTTATTATAAGATGCAAATTAAGGGGCCCAATTCACTTTAAAAAAGCATTATGAGTATTTAATTTTTCTAGTGGGAATATCTCTGAAGTTGGCCTGTGTGTGGTTTTTTTGTGCTGTGTACTTAAAAAAGAATAAAGTAAGTCAGACCATGAAGCAGCTGCTGAAGGCAGAGTTGAGGATGTTGAGTGGGGTTTGGGTGTCAGAGGAAGGAGCTGGTGCTTATGGAGGGCAGGAGAGGATGTGTTCACACTGGATTTGAATGAGGAGCCCATGGCTAAAGCCAGGAGCATTGCAGTGGGGTTTCAGTGGTGTAAAACAGGGTCAGAACCTGCCCTGGGCATTAAGTGTTTCATCTCCAGAGCAGCTGGCTGGGTCCCCGTGCATCTCAGTTCTGACAGAGTGGTGCCCTGCAGGTTGAAGAGAAGCGCTTGGTTAGGATCCCATCTGTGGTTTTGGATGTTTCTGGACAACCTGCTCCTTGCCCTTGGTGTTGTATCTCCTTCTGGGCTGCCACAATGCTGCCAACAGCGTTGTTGGTTATAGGTCATAAAAAACGTATCATGGGCCTTTGGGTGCTTTGCTTGTGGCACTTCACAGCAGGAGTGCTTTGAGGCTTAACCATATCTGAGTTTGGGGTTTTTTTTGGCCATTTCTTGTTTCCTGGAGCCTTTTAAAATAGTTTTATTTTTTACCTCCCCTCTGAAGTTGGAAGATGGTGTAATCACTGCTCTTGGCTCTGCCCTTGCTGTTGGTCTTGAGCCAGGAGAAGGACTTGACATGCAAGGTGGGGACAACTGGGATTAAAAAAAAAAAGAGAACCTCTGAGTGCTGGGCCCACTCTCTATCCAGCTTTAGGGTTGAAAGGTCAGGACTTGTTCAAAAAGCAAAGAAAAGGTGGCACCCTCATTTCACATCCTTAAAGACAAAAGGGCTGGTTCAGCTGGAGCCATTGGGAGCCTGGAATTGTGTTTTCAAACGTTGAAAATAAAACAAAAGCCCTACCCTGGAAGGTTGCTTTTCAGAGGGGCATTATACTGCTCTCCATAATGTGCAGAGGTCATGGGCTGAGTAAAATAGGGAGACCAGGTAAATATGTTCACTTGAAACCCAGGGATTAGGTGATTTTGTTTGTTTTGCAGCATAGCAGAGCATCTCTCCAACTGCAGGGATGAAACTGGGATGGGGACTCTGCAGTGTGACTTTAGGGCTGGGCTCTGTTCCCCCACCTCAGCTGCTGCCTGCGGTTCAGGGCATGAAATAATGGGGTTTTCCGAAGGTTGGGTTAATCTGTTGAGGAAAATCGTGATCTCCAGTTGGGCACCAACAGCTGAGCTTGACCGGGTCTGAGCCATGCACGGAGAGCTGTTTCTCATCCCAAGTCTGTCTCCTTATCCTCTTTCTGGCAATTGAAGACTTATTTGTTTCCAAACCACTGTTTACAAGAAATACTCCTGCTTCTTAAAGCAGCACTGGTGCCCCCAGCCAGCAAAGACCATACAATGGTGGTGGGTAATGCTTGTGTTAGGCACTGGTCTGGCCAGGCCCTGAGAAACAGACTCCTTGCTTTGAGGGATGTTTTAAAATAAAAAAAAAAAAAAAAAAAAGAAAGTAAATCCTGTAACCCTTTTATTTTGTTTAAGAAATCATAAATCCAGCAGCTAACAGGGCTAGTGGTCCAGCTGGGCAGCTGTATGAGGCCAGAGGTTAGCCAGGCTGGGAATATTTACGGGGCTGTGCTGGCCAGACACGCCAAGGGGGGGCTCAGCGCTTGTTGCAAACGGTATTAATCACCTATTTAAAAAAAACCCCAACAACCAAACCAACCTTTACTGCTAGAGCAGGGCATGCCACGGTAACTCTCCCAGAGATCTATAAAAAGAGGCATTTGAGGAGTGTTTTTCCTCCGCCTCCTCCTGAATCTGCACAGGAGCACCTGGAGCGTCGTATGAACGCACGTGGCCAAAAACCACCCGGCTGCGGAGACAGATGGGAATTTCACTCGTCATTTACGAAGTGAACTTGGTGGGAAGGTGAAGGGTAAATATCAGGCCGTTATAAAGCTCGTGGACAAGCCTGGTGATAACTTTCCACGCGGTCTCCCAGCTCGCCGTGCGCCCCCTGAACCTCCCCCTTCCCCCCGATTTTTTAGGAGCAGGCGCCTCATAAATCCTCCTGACCCGGGTGCTTTATCAGGTCCCCCAGCTTCTCCCAGCAAAACCACGCTGTGGGTGGCAGGGGGGGAACATCTGTGCAGGGGATATCCTCCCGCTCCCGCTCTCGCCACCGGGGAGGCAGTTGTGGTTACGAAGCTCCTTAGCTGCGAAATGAGGAAGGATGTTTTTCCTTGTGGCTGGCAATTACGGCGTGGAAGGGAACAGCCGCGTTTCTGCGTCCCACACCAGATTTCGCCCTCCTGCAGCCGGGCTGAGATAAAGGGGTGACGTGTCAGGAAGGCAAAACCCCGCCGGTGAGCGAGTTATGAAAGTGATTGTAAAACCTCCCCCGGGAGATTAAATGCAGGTCTGTGCCCGTGCGTGGCTCTGGCAGCCCTTGTTTTATAAAATAAAGTAAAAACAACCCCAAAAAAACCCCACCTCAGGTGCCCTTTGTGCCTCAGTTGAAGTGGTTGGGAATGTGCTGCCCTAAATCCAGCCTCCGTCTTTAACCCTGGGAAGTCTTCAGCTTTTGAGAGCAGGTGGCGTGTCCATGTCTTGTACACTGAGGTTTGCACCAGCAAAGCCTAGAAAGGCCCCAGGATTAGCATCAGTGGAGGGTTGGCCTCTCCCAGAAGCTAGGCTGCTCTGCTGCTGGGAATGCTCTGGAAGGGCTGCAGGAAGGGTTTATCCAGGTTGGAGCGATGCCCAAGATGTGGCTTGCCATCACTCCAGAGATGGCTCCCAGTCTGGCTTGACTGCAGCTCCCTGGGAGGTGCCGTGGGGCTGGATGAAGCTGGAGCATCCTCACTATGTGTGTTTGAGGTGGTTGGGGATAATGAGTTGAGAAATAAGGAATGATTGGTTTGCAGCAGCACCAGTGGCTGCCTCGAGCCTGGTTATGAGCGCTCCCTCCTCCTCATGGGCTGCCTGCAGTGGATCAGCTTAGCGAGGGCTCCCAGGTACATCCAGCCACAGCAAGGGTCTTTCCAGGTATGTTGTTTTTTTTTCCTTTGGAAAGAGTGTGGCAGGGGTCCCGCTCCAGACCAGATGTCTTTCCAGAGGCGCTTCTCTTTGTCCCTCCCTTACACCTTACCGTGAGAGGATGATGCAAGGTCTGATCTTTTTCACCTGCTCCAATAACTCCTGGGGCTGGAGCTCTGCAGACCAGGGCCAGCTCAGTTCTCCTTTCATGCATCCCTGTGTTCTTCTTTAAAGGAAGAGGCTGAACCCCTCTCTGAGTTGCACTTGGGTGGGTTTAAGAGGAAGCCTCAAAATCAGTGAACAGCCTTTAAAATCGGTGGGACTCCTGGAAATTGTTTGATGTTTTTTCAAATTTTAGCACTGCTTCTTGCAGCGCAGTGAGAAGGTAGATCTGAATCCCCCCTGGACAGGGAGGTGCAGCCAGGAAAGGGATGATCTTTGCCAATGGCCCTGGCTGGGATGTGCTGCTCTGCCCACTGGGAGCCCCCTGTGGCTGGGGCTCTTCTCCCCACACTGCTTGGCAGGTTTTGCCGTGACTCACTGGAGCCCAGGACAAAGTGGGGTGTTTTCTTCCAGGTCAGGATTTAGGTGGATTGGCAAAGGGCTGTGGGAATGCTTCTAGGGTGTCTTGTTGCGTGTTTGGATTTTTTTGGGTCTGTTTTGTTTTGCTGCAAGCAGTGTCAGGCTCTCCTGCCCTGGCCTTCGCCCCACAGATGAGCGAAGAAGGGTTTGGGCTGCTGGAGGTGCACTTTTATCCATTGCCTGCATCCCACCCTGGACCTCTGCTCAGCATCTCTCCTCCCATTCTACCCGCCCATCCCTCAAAACCACTCCCCTTCTCCAAAGAGGTCAATGGGCTCCCAATGCACCACCATTCCCTCCCTCCTCATGGGGTACATAAGTGGTGGGAATCAACTCACACTTGTACAGGTATTGCCATATTACTTGAAATAATAAAAATAACAGAATGAGAGTTTCTTTCTAACTCACATAGGAATTGTTCAAGGCTTGAGTCCCAAGGCTAACACACACTGTATTGCTCTGAACTGCAGGAGGCCTTTGCAGTGGAGGGTGAGGGTCTGCAGCTGAGAAGCTGCTTTGCATTTGTGTTACTGTTGTTATTTAATGTGCATTCATCACTGCGGCCCCAGCCCAGCCATCCCCCACCCAGAGCCAAGCCTGGCTGTGCCTCCTGGTACCTCCCTGCTGCAGACTGAACACCCTGCACCACCAAGCTGGGCCAAATGCAAGGTTTTGTGGCACTGGCTCCCATCGGGATTACTTATCTGCATGGGATAGACCCGAGGGCAAACGGTCCTGGCACTCCATCAGTGCTTTCCTACGTGCGCTTCTGGGAAGTGGGGGGACAGCCACATGCATGACCTGTTCTTCTGGCCTCTCCTCAATCACATTGCAGCCTCAGGTGCATTTTTAGCTCCTCTGAAATATTTTGGGGGTGTTTTTTCAAATTAGTGCCTCTTTTTCTTTTTTTTTTCTCCCTCCCTTGACATGTCCGAACTATTTCATCCTTTTCTTAGTACTGACACAAAAATGCAGCTGAGAAAACACTGAAGCTGTTTCAACAACTGCTGTGCTAAGAAGTAAAGTAAACCAGAAAGTAGTTACTACACTGAGAGCTTCCTCTTTAAATCAGCTTGGGGTGTGGGAGGGGGGAAGAAGTGAGAGTCCTTGGCAATTAGATTCTCTCCCTCATCCTAATTGCATTACCAATAAATCAGCTCCGAAGATCTGTTTCTTTTTAAGTTTTCTTGAATTTGGCCTTTGTCTGAGAATCTTGGGACAACAGAGCTGCAGTAAATATGATTAACCTCTAGGTAATGACTGGGGTGTTTTGGCTCTGCCCCATGGATGCTCGGCCCGCCGTGGTCAACCATGGGTCTCTCAGAAAGCAGCCCCCCTGCCAAACCCAGGGAGTGGGGCAGCGTGAGGGGCCAGTGTGGTGAGCTGCTCCCTCATGACCAACATTGTTTAAGGCATAATTTGGCAGTTTGATGGAAAAAAATTAACTTTTCCTCACTATGGCTTTTCCTTCTGCTCTTTTTTTTTCCCCATGCCTCGTTCCAGGCTTACTAAAGGCCAGGGAGTTTTAGTTTGGCAATGCCTCTTTTAATACCTTCTACGATTTCATAGTCCTAGATGCCTTTAAGCTGTGATTAAAGCAGATGTATATTGTATATTTTTTCTTTTAGAAGAAGGGAGGATGTTTGGTTGATGTACAATTACGTGCTGGGTCTGTGGACTGCAGAGGGGTGTGGGGAGAAAAGAGAGCACAAGCCAGGAGAGGTGAGGATTAAGAAAAGGCATCCCAAATCAGTGTGGGGTGTCCCCTTTCCCTTAACTGAGCTCAGGACAGGTCTCTTTCAATGAGAGGTGAGCACTGAGGGCTTATTGGTGACCTTCCACCGAAATCTTGTGCTGTTGAAACCCGGTGGTTGCACAAGAGGTGGGGTGGTGATGCCCGGCGTGAGGTACCACACCTTGGGACTCCTGGTGAGCTGCTAACAGGTCACAGCTCCCAGTTTATTAGAAAAATCAACACTGATGGTTCCAAAAAAATGAATCCTTGATGAACACTGTAAGTTCTGCTCGACTCCAGTCTGTGCTTTGCAAAGCTTTCTTGATAGCACACAAGAATTTCTACTGGGCATGATGAAAAGAATCAGTGTGTTGATAGCACAGTCACTTTCAGCAGGAAAACCAAGTTTATGTCCTCAAAACACAACCACTCTTGGATGATTTTGATTGGGAAACTGGGGGAGAAGGGACACTGGACATGCTGTCTCCATTAGTGGGACTGAAGCTGCTCAGTGATGGGGGATGAGCCAAGGGTGGTATCAGCACTTGCTGGGGTTTCAGTGTCCTGTAGGATCTGACCTGGGTGGGCAGAGCTGGCTGCAGGTCACAGGCTTCACTGACAGCCCCAGGGATGGGCCAGGAGCCACCCTAGGAGCAGCTAAGAGATGTGGACAGAGACGGAGAGGGCGGAGGAGACAAAGCTGCATCCTTTAGGATTCAGAAACCTGTCCCTCTAATCATCTTTGTGCTCAGAAAGCGTTCGGGGCTGCCCTGCTTGGCCAGCGATGGGAATTGCCTTCAGCTGTGGCCATGCTGACCGTTGGTTAATTGCCCTCAGGTGGGGCACCCCGCCCACTTCTCCAGCTGCTGTCTTTGTTCTGAGGGATACCAGGCAGTCGATAAAGTCTCAGGCCAGCAGAAAGTTCAGGAGCAGAGGGCTGGAGCTGAGCTTGGGAGGAGAAGCAGCAAGTTGTGCTCCTCGGGTGAGAGGCTTCAGTGTTTTTGGGGTTTGCCTCAATGTTCTGTGAATATCCTAGAGGGTCCCTTGCACCGGGTGAGCTGTGACTGTGTGGGGTACTGGGGCCTCTGCAGCCTCCTGCTTGTACCTGAGCCGGCTTTTCGTCTTTGCCTGGACTTGGGAGGCACTGCCTGCGGCCCTCATTTGGCTTTATCTGGCTCAAAAAGCCTTTGGGATTGTGCGAGGTTGGTGCTCAGGAGTGCCAGCTTTCTGTGGGTACCCAGCGGGCTCTGGGTACAGGGGAGCAAAGCTGTGCTGCTCTGGGACAAAAGAGAGGATGTCCTTGCTGAACTTACAGAAGATGGAGGCTTTTATGAGGTACTTCCAGCTGAACCTCCTTTGTGCACCGTGCTGAGCCTTAGGTGGCACCTCATCTCTGCTTGCTCATCTGTGGGATTGCCTTGGATTGTTCCTGATGGAGAGGATGGGACATTCACCAGGGAAGGTGAGTGGTACTCTTTAAAGCACTCCTGTCTTTAAGACCACAGCTCTTTGCAAACACACGTTATCTCTTGAGGATCTCGCCGTGCCCACGGTGTGGCACCTGCAATATTTATGATATCGCAGCCTCTCCCCCACGTTTGCCAGAGGGGAGAGCTTAGTGTGGACTATGCATTAGATTTTTGGAAAGCCTCTCTGCTCCCTGGCACCACGGGCTCAGCTTAGCCCTTCCTCTGAGCAAGAGAAATATTTTGGGTGTTACAAGTGTGCAGGGTTGTGTGGTGCTGTTTTGAAGACACAGCTCTGGAGCTGGAGGCATGGTCTGTGCTGGTTTATTTGTTGTGAGAAGATGTGTTGTCCAATTTTTTTTGGCAGAAATGTGTGGGTTTTTTTTTGTTTTGTGGGTTTTTTTTTTTTTGTTTGTTTTTTGTTTTTTGTTGTTTGTTTGGTTTTGTTTTGTTTTGGTGGTTTTTTTTTTTTTGGTACCTGAAATTCATGTTTTTGGGAAAGGCTGTACTTCACTGCTGCAGTGGGCAGATGATTTTAGGTTTCTGGCAGGTTTGCCTTGGGGGGTTGAAGCTCTTTGGAGGTCCCTAAGTGCTGATAAACTAAAAAATTCACTAAAATATATTGCTTTGAAACAGCAGTGTTTCTTGGAAGTGCTGAAAGGGAGAGAATGCTCAACCTCTCTGATGGTGCAGCTTTGTACCATGACTGGTGTTTCTCTTACTGGTGAGTCAGAGATGAAACCATTAATTCCTCATTACCTTGGGGAAGTAGCAGGGACCTTGCAGAAGCAAATGTGGCCACTGAAAATCAGGTTGTAACAAGCTGCTGGATTTTGCTGTTGAAATGGCCTCCCCACCTCCTGCAAGTGGCAGGATGGGGCTGGAGCAAGGTGGGCAGGAGGATTTGGAGCTGAGGGACCTCCACAGCTGGTCCTGCCTGTAACTGTGGTGGATGAGAGAAAGCACAGGTGATGCTGGTCCTGCACCAAAGCCAGAGCAGCTCCTCTGGTCCCAGGTCCTGTCACTCCCTTCACCCTCTCCCTGGGCTTGGCTCCAGGCAGGAGACTCAGCCCAGGGGATACCTTTTCTTCCCTTTTCCTCCTCATGGAAGCAGTGGGACAGGCTTATCCCGTGCCACCAAGTGTATGTCTGGGGTCTGCTGAGCTCAGCCCAGGTCTCTTGGGTCACAAGGGTCTGTTTCCAGTATGCACAGTGTGTGTCCCCCATCCCCTGTTAGGGGGACAGTGGGGACCTTGTACTTGGACACGCCACAGTCCTGTTCTGTCTCCCTCACAAACCACCCTCCTGCCCTCTGGAAATGCCAGCAAAGGTCAGCTTTATACATCATTTGGCAAACCCAGGCTACAACTGGCTGGACTGGTTTGAAAATGCCTGGTGGCCGCTGCGGTCTCGTGCAAGCTTGTTTCAGGATTGCCTCTCCCAGGGAATGAGTCACTCCCCAGGACTGTGGCTTTGCACTGTTAGGTGTGTGTCCCGCTATACACCCACCCAGTGCATCCCAGCTTCCTCCGCTGTGGTCCTGCCACGGCCAGTGGTGGCCCGAGGTGTAGTCGGTGTTGTTACTTGGAGAAAACACAAGGATATCTTGAAGTTGGTTTTGGCTGCTCCTTCCCCTCCCCTTCCCTCTGTGGCACAGGGTACCAGGCTTTAGCTTTTGAATAACCCCCAGCAGCCAGGGCTGCAAGATAAAGGCTTATCCATTAAAACATCATCCTTGACTCCTGCGGACCCGGAGCCGCGCTCGTCAGTTCTTGTTTGAGCGATTAAGGATTGTGCCATTAGTCTGCTGCTTAATGAATATTGAAATGCTGTCTGGAAATGAAAAGGCATCTGTTTTCCGCGCCACAAACAAAAGCAGGAATATTTTCCACTTAGAGGTATGGTCCCTAAGTGTTGGGTGTCACCCCACTGGAGCTCCAGCGACGCCCTCATCTTTGAAGTGAGCGGAGGAGTGGGAATCTTGTGGCTGGTAATAGCGAGGCCATTATTTTAAGGATACAAATGTTTAATGTACAATAACGAGTCACATAATGAATGTCCAAATGAGTGATGTTTTCTTCAGTTTTACATTCCCACAGGCGCAGGAAGTATTGGTCACTTTGACATGGAAAGCAGTCAGGCAATTACACTGGCGTGCTCTGAGAGGAGGAGATTTTTTTTTTTTATTTCATAAGGAGAAACTTGAAGAAAGGCCCAGAACTCCCTGTGCTTCCTGGTTGCTGCTCTGAATTCAATTTGCTTCCACTCCATGTTAAAAGGGGATGTGGGGTTTGGGGCTGTATTTAACTCTGAGGACCTCTGAGCTAGAGCTGGCTCTTTGGAAGTGAGGAGGTGGCGGTGGTGGGGGAAGGAAAGTGGGAAGGCATCTCTGAAAGGTTTCTTCATTCCATGGAAAGAAAAATTAGGATTAATGAAGGCTGGTTGCCCTTTGTAGCGAGGAGGATGCTGCAAGGGGTGGAGGTAGATACCACCAGCCAGGAGCAGAGCTGGCTTGCTCGAGGTGGGACATGTGCTCTGGCTTGCCATGTGCCCACAGATGGGCAGGTTTGGGTGATGATCTGACCACCAGCACTGTGTTACTGAAACTCCCCGTGGCTTCAAGGGTTTTGCCCAGCAGCTTTCAGTACCCTCTTTTTTTTTTCCTTTTTTTCCTTTCCTTATTCATAAATAAGTTAACGAGAGAAGCTTTGCTCGTTTTCTTCCCTTTCTGAAATTTGTGGGAAAGCAGTACCTTGTCATTTTAGGTGGGCAACACCAATTAATTATTTGTCATGGTACAGGAGGCAATGAAACCTGGGTAATTTCAGTGATGGTAGGAAATGAGTCTCATGCATACGTGTGCTGGAGAGGCCTCAAATGTTGCCTTAGAAAGCAAAGTTTCAGTGTTCCAAAAAAAGAATTCCAGGTTTTATCTATTTTACCGAAGGCTAAAACGAATTCTTATGTATATTTTATAAGAATATTTGTTTTGTGTTTAGCCCAGCATTAAGGATACTTTTTCCTTAATAGGCTCGTGTCAGAGCTCCTGTAACCGTAGCCCGGAGGACGTGTTTTGTGAAAATGAAAAATGAACATATTATTTACCTATCAATACCAAGCAAGGTTGATCAATGCAGACCAACACTGCCACCTCCCTCCCCCCCCCCAGCCCTTCCCATTCCCACTGTGACGGGAGGAGGGTTGCCCTGTCTGAGCAGTGCTGGGACTTTATCTGTAATATGGAGCTTTGAACCACTGGGCCGACAAAATGCCTCTCTGACAGCCAAGCCATTAATTACCATCATCTGAGCCTAATTCATTCATCCCTTTCCCTCTCATGCAGAGGGACAGGGAGGGCTGAGGGCACTTGGGGAAACATAGGCATGATTCCATATTCGTTATGCGGCGAGCGCTGCCTGCGACTTTGTTGGTTGCAGTGGCTTTAATTGAATTGGCTTGCCAATAAAGCTGTTGTCATTCAGTAAGTGAATTTGTTGTACTACTCGCACCACAGCTGCTGCATACAACCAGGCGTTTCCTGAAGGCAAGCCAACCTTGTGCTACCCTGGCTGGAGGGGTTTGTTTTTGTTTTTGTTTTCTTTTTTCCCCAAAACTCATCTGTAACATGCTGTGAAATATCCTTTAGGAGGTGTTTCCAACCTGGGAGAAACGGGGCATCACCTGCCTGAGCCCCTCTAGCAGAGGTTCTTCCCAGCCCCCAAAAAGGGGTGGCTGTGAGCTGGGTGCTGGTCATCCACCAGGGTGTGGGACTGGCTGGTCAGACCGTGTGTTTTTCCAATTAATGGGCTCTGACCTCCGTTACCCGGCGCTGGTGCTGATAGAGCATCATTGTTCCTTGCAGGAAAAATAAATACAGAATATGACAGACAATATATTTTGTTAGTCAGGAGCTTAGAGTCCCATTAAGAAGTCTGGCAATATTGATAAAATAAAGCAACATTAGAAGAGGCATTTATTATGGGGATATGTAGGCTGTTGGGCCAAAATATACTCCAACTTTCTGCAGTTTATAAAACCTTAGAGAAGGAGGGGGGGGGACGACTGCTTGATTTATGGCAGCTGTAAGTGATACTGAGATGAAGTAAAATATCCAGAGGTCTGAGAAAGCATTACTTTTGTGTTTTAACACGTGGCATGAGTGTATATGTGGAGAGTGTTCCACGAGGCAGCTCAGTGGTGGTCGAGGACCTGCACTCCCCGTACCAACACCTCATCCTTCTCATGGGGAGCTGAGATGCAGCCCCTCATCTGAATGCTACCTCTGCTTCTCTTCTCTGCCAGGTCAGAGCAAAAAACCCCACATTTTCACACCCCCCAAAGAAGAGGACCAGATCTGGATCTGTTTCAAGACGCTGTGGTTAAGTCCCAGCTCCAACTGGGATGAATTACTTTCTCCTGGTGCTGTGCTGAGCTTGGGGCAATTACCCCCAGAAAGAAGTTGTCTTTAGAGATTTTTGTTTTTTCATAACCTCATAAAACTTTGCACTGAAATCTGAGTTCATTCCATCAGATTTATGCTTATTGTAGATTATTCTTAACACATCCAAAATAGGGTTGATTGGGTATTTAAAATTTTCTGCTCAAACTGGATCACACTCAGCTGCATGTGGGGGCTGAAGTAATATTGTGAGTGTTGATCCTAAGTTTGAACAGAACCTGTTAATTAGTTAGTTAAACAGTACATGAATGCAAATTTCTTGATATTCAAAAGCTAAATTTTTCCCCATGTTATCTGAGTAGTAACTTGTGAGGAAAAGCCTAAAATTACTTGATAATGGTAAAACTTTCCTCGGCTTCAGTACCAATGGAGGGAGCTTGTGATGGGCACCTGTGGACATTAGTGCTGGGAACCTGTGTGTACAAATCCATGGAAGTGGTTTTGGCAAAGGCTGCAGTACCTATTTCCAGCCCAGGAAGAGTCAATTTTCCTGGTGCATTGGGAATAAAAGTACATATTGAGTATAAAGCTGAAGGACCTTCAAGTATTTGGCTTGTTTCATATTTGTGGGGCATCAACTCTAGGATGTAGAAAAACAATGGGAAATGTCCCACTGATGTTTGAAGGACTGTTCTCTCTTTTTCTGCTCAGTATTTCTTGGGATATTCCCTAGAAACTGATCTGCAGCTCTAGGGAAATACCTGTGTGGACAACAGAGATCCATCTGGCAAAATGCCTGGCGTTAGGAAACACATCAGGAGTTGTGGGACAGTGAGGGTGCATCAGAGGGTGCATTGGTAAAGGCTGGGATTTCAGGGCAAGAATCCATATCACCCCCTGTCCTAATGGTTTGGGGGTGATGCTGGGTCCAGAAACCTTTCCTGCTGCACCAAACCTCAGAGGTTTGTGTGCCCATGGTGCAGGACAACCCTTTGGTTTGGAGCACTGCCAGCCGGAGCTTCAGGTCCACTGGGGGGGCAACGAGGATGGGGAAATCTTAATGGAGAATAACCTGTGGTTTAGGTTACTGCAAGTAACCCCATTTACTGTGAGCACTCCCCTTTGAGCAGTAACGCTCTGTAAGTGGCTATGTCAGTCAATTATAGACTCGTGGGAGCCAGCAACTTTTTTTTTTTTTTTTTTCCCTCCTATCATCTCTTCCCACCACTCCCCAAGCCTCTGCCAGAAAGGCCAAGCCCCATGACAGCAAGCACACATCAACCTCGGTACGTTATGGCGAGGAGCCAAGATAAAAGTTCTGGATAACTTCATCTTGTCTTTTCCTTTCCTTGGGTATAATATTAATGTATGTGGAATGCAACTGCACTACTATTTAAAAAGAGAAAAAAACCCCACCAAACTGACAAGGGTTTTTGTATGCCTGTATCCCCAAAGCTATTAGAAATAAATTTTCAGTACTAAGAGCCATGTAGTTCTCAATTAGCAGCTAATCAAGTAGGCTCTTCTTTATTTAGTAGGGTTATGTTTTTCTTAATTCTTCTGTGCCCTCCACGTTCATGGTATAAGAAAGTTGTGCAGGCATGCTGGCCTTTCTTTTAGAATGAGATTTCTGTACAGAAAACACAAATAAAGAGTAATTTTTCAGAGACTGAGTTGAATGACTGGGAGAGCAATGATGTGGAGAAAGCAGACTCAAGTGGAGTGGTCACTCAGTGGTCACTGAAACCAGACCCTGGAAGTGCCCTAAACAGAGGTTTGTAGAAGGCCAATGTTTATTTTTCTGTCTCTTATGTCAGGCACTGCTTTTGCCTTTAAGCTTAGCAGGGCCGGAAAAGTAAAAGTCCGTCTGGAAGCATGTCAGGAAGGCAAAAGGAATTTGGTGAGTGGTCAAGATGTGGTTAAAATCTGAGGGGTTCTCACTGAACTCTGGAATAATTTTCACAGAATTGTAGAATGGTTTGTGTTGGAAGGGACCTTAGACAACATCTGTTTGCAACTCACCTGCCATTCAGCTCATGGACAATACAAGCTTGAAAACTTACTTTCATGTTCCAGGTTTGCTTCATAGTAACCTATACAAAAAAACTCCCAACCAACCAAAAAAAAACCAAAACAAAAAAACAAAACAAAACAAAAAAACAAACACACAAACCACAAAAAAACCCAAAAATGCCCCCAAAAAACAACTGAGTGTGAGGGAACTTTGAAGTCACTGGGGGGGAAAAAAAAACCATGAGAAATTCCATTAAGGCTCCTGAACACCCAATCTGTAAAAACTAACTTGTGTCTCGCCCAGCTTGTGATACAGGGCACTGGTGGGACGTGCCTCCTGGTGCCAACCAGTCTTCGTGTCTCCGCGAGCCACGGGAGGGCTTGGAACCTCTACACCCAACCCTTCGCTGGGTGTTGAAGGTGTAATTAACTGTGTGGGTGGTAAAATGGCCCAGGGCTCCCCGTTTGCATTTTGTGCAACTGGAATGTACCCTCCTTGCTCGGGTAACGTGGCAAATAAAACCCTACCAGGGCAGCGGCGGGTGTTGATGAGGAGTTTTGTAACAGCATGAGAATGGGTTTTATGACGGTATATCACTTGCTGAGACTGCAGGGCTGGTGCAAATAATCTGTTAAGGGAAGGCTTTCGGGAAGCTCTACACCTTTTTTTTTTTTAAGAGGTTTATGGCCTGCCGAGCCATCGTTTGCTGTGTGAAAGTTGGGAGGCTTCACAGGGCCCCGCTGGCGTGAGAGCTGCCTTGTGTCGCAACAGGCACGGAGGTACCTGCAGCTGGAGTTGTGGGGCAGGATCCCAGCCCTGCTGGAGCTGAATGCCTGCACAGGGGACACCGGCCTGGGCTCCTCCAGGGCTGTTCTGTGACCCTGACTCGGGTTTCCTTAGTGTGAGCAGTTTCTACCTCCAGCACCCCGGACTTGCGCTCTCGCACTGGCAGCGACTCAGATGTGTGTGTCCCTGCTGTGCACTAAATCAGGCAACCTCTTTGCACCTAGGATGAGTACTTGAGGCTTTTTTTCTTACCTTGAGGTGCTGCTGTAAGGAGGTTCAGCACACACTGTTGTGTCAGGGGTCTTGGCTGTTGCAACCCTGCTTGTGTCGCAAGGGAGAGCTGAGGGGCTCTCGGCTGCACTCCCAAGAATCTGGGATTAGACCTTCCCTGAGCTGTCTGTGTGCCCCAAAATGCAGCCTGAGCGTTAGTGGGCCAAAGCTTCTGGCTCTAAAGGGTGAAGCTAAAAGCCAGGTACAAGTGGGAGGGGATCAGTCGAGTCTGAGGCTCTATCTTCTGACAGGTTTGAGTTCTTTTGCAGCATCTTTGTGTGTTCAGTGATTTCAGGGCTCTCTGTGTGCAAAGTTTTACCTGCTTTCCAAGGATTGTCCCTGCTCTTGTGTAGTTTTGTGGAGGAGAGCTCTGGGACAATATAAATATTTTGGTTTTTTAGGAACACTTTTAAACCCCACAGCTTCCCGTGGGCATCTCCCCTTCCTCCTTGGCAGTGCAAGGACCATCTCCTCCTATCTTAGCTGGTAGAAACTCTCTATCAGAGATCACTTTGTTCACAGTAGAAGACATTGTTTGAGATCTCCTCTGGCTTTAAAGGTACAGGTCATCCTGGTTGTTTTTCAGCCCCCTGTCCAATGGACTTGCTGGTTCGGAGATACTGTTGTTGCTGCAAACAGGGATTTCTACAGCTGAGACCCGGGTTTTGCTGGAGGACATCTGGCATTCTCCCCAGTGGTAACCTGAGCTTGATGCTCTGTAGCTCAGTTTGGGACAAGCCCTTTCAAAGAGGATGTTTGCCTTTCTCCAAGAGGTGGACTTAAAGGTCTGAGGGAAACCTTTGCATAGCTGTGCACTATGACAGTAGCTCTTTTTTTATATTTGTATAAAGATTATGCACTGAGATCCTGATCAAAAACCCCATGAAATAGAGGGAAATGTCCCTGCTGGCTTTATTGGGCTTTGCTCCAGCTCTGCAAGGACAGAGAGTTTAAATGAAATCAGAAGTCAGAACCTGCAAAAACGTGCAGGTGAGATGTTGAATTTCTGCAATTAGCTCTAGACAAAAAAGGAGGGGAGAAAATAACCACCCCAAACCTAACCAAATTTGACACAGGTGCTTTTCTGAAACTTTCTCTTCTGTTTATTTCAAAACACTGTGTAAAAGCTGTTTCAGTATTTCCAGGCTTTTCATGGAGACAGCAGCTGCTCTGCACAATTAATTTTCAGGTGATCCACTTCAACTTGCTTGTGATCACCGGGAAGGGAGGATATTCACTTTAAAGCAGCTGGCCTGTGAGAAATTCTCAATGATGAGAAATACTGTGGAGCTGGGAGTAAGACAGATTAGCGTGCCTTGCTGCAAACCTCTGCACGGGCTGGATATTGCCTCTCCCAGTCCGGTGTCTCCCTGCAGCTGGAATTACTGATCCACAGTTACTTGTCCAGGGCTAGATGGGTGTGCAGCATAGGCAGCTGTAGCAGTTTTATGGAAGCTGAGAGATGCTCTAGATTCACTGTGAAATGACCAAAATCCAGCCACAGACCCGAGAGCATTCTGCAAGACACAGGACAGCATCATTAAGCTCCTGTTGCTGTGGAGGATCACAGAGCACAGGAGGGGAGGAACGTGAATTGCTCCACGATCCTGGCTTGAATCTGAGCATCCCAAATCCGATACAGCTCCATGCACACTCGCCTGACTCCCTCCCATCGCTGCTGGGCTGAACAAGTGCGGACAAACCCTGCCTCCAGCTGCTGCCAAGCTTCTCCAGCTCTTTCCACCAGTTTGCCCAAGTGCTCAGGCGATAAGATTTGTCCTGTCCCGTTTTTTTTTTTTTTTTTTTTTGCAGAGGGATTTGGTGATTGCAAAACATGTCGCATTATTGACTGGAAGTTGTTACCATCTGGTGGCTGTTTCGATGGTCTGGTACTAATGAGTAGGTAATCTCAATCGAGTTTCCAGGGGACAGCTGTCCCCTCTCGCTTTCTTCCTCAGGATCATACGCATCATCATTGTGCTGGACACTAATTGGCGTTCTTATTTGCAAGGATGAGTTACAAGCAGCCATGGAAAAGCTTTCCACAAGAAATGGGGGTAGTAGGAGGAAGACTGCTTTCCCAGCAGATGCCTTGTGTTTTATGTGAGGAAAGGATGTGGGGTTTTTAGCAATGTTATACAAGCCTTGCACGCTCTCCTCAAAGGAGGAATCAAAGGACATGAGCTGTTGTAGGTGAAGCAAGACAAATAAAGACACACTGCTATCCCTTTGGCTTATTTCCTAACCCTTGCACCAGTCAATAGGTGCCTGCTCCAAAGAGCCTTGTCTTGTAAATGCATGCCCAGAAAATGCAGCTTAAAAATAAATAAATAAATAAAAGGTTTAGTGCATATTCAGAGTCGTGATCAGGTGGAAGCTGTTTGGAGGCAGAAGCACATAATGGTTGGTGCATTCATGGTTGTTAAAGGTTTGATGGTTTGATTCAAAATGCTATTCAAAACCGTGCAAGGTTGGGTTCTGCGCTTGGAGCCACGGAGATGGGGAGATTGTTACTGCAAGGGATGTTCCCTGTGGAGGGTAGCAGGGTAGGGAGAGGGTTGGCAGGGATGCAGGACAGTAAATGCTGCTCAAAGATAGCCTGAGAAGTGTCGTGGTCCCCCACCACAGAGAGGAGAGTGGGAGCACAGAGCAGTTAACTTTCACTGCTGCTTCAGCACTCCTTTTCCTGCTCTCTCCCTGTGGCCCCATCTGCCCATTCAGGGGGGAGTCACTGTGACCCCATGCACGCCCTGGGGGGTCATCACAACCCCGGGCAAGCCCTCAGTTTGGGTGCAGGGTCTTTCCTGCGTGTGGAAGTCTCCAAGGGACGTGTTTGCTGAACACCAAGGCACACCCTGAGTGCAGAGGTTACTGAAGCTTGTTCATAGCTTAGCAGGTGCTCTGCTGTGGTGGAGCTGAGCTGCCCTGCAGAACCCAACTCTAGGAGTGGAGTTTGGGTCAGCTCCTCCTGCTGTACCACATCTCCTGTCTGAGGCCTCGAGTAGGTTGTGTCTGGCTTGGACTTCCTCCCTGGCAAGTCACCCGTGATTGCAGGTGGTTATTTACACATATGTGGTTCCTCCTATCTGCCTCTTTATCTCAGCCTGTCTGTACTGACTTCAGGCTGCTCTTAAATCTGAGAGCAGCAGTGGTGACTGTGGTGGTGATGTGGTGTGAATTTGTCTCTGAGTGAGCTTGTTTTGACTTCAGGTGATACCTCAGCCTGTTGGAAACTCCTCGTGGTAGCTGGACACTGGTGTGTGCCCTGGGCTTTCTATACCCAAAAAACAAAATATGGCATTAAATACAACAATAATGACTGTCCAAAGACTTTTCTCAGGGGAAAAAAAAATAAAAGTAATTTGAAAGCACTCTGTTGTTCAGCTGTGGAGCAGGTTGAGGGGTGGGGGGTTGAGGCCAAAGAGGAAGGTGGGTTTCATCCTCATCATGGACCATATGTTTCACCAGCACCAGGCTCGATCCGTTAGGAGCCCTGCAGAGCCACGGCTCGAAGGCGTCTGCCTTGGCCACAGATGTGCACGTGGAGCAGCAGCACTGAATCACCTGTCATCCCACACTGCTGGGGTGAAAGGGGAAGCTATTTACATAAATTATTGGAGAGCAGTAAATATTATTTCACGACATCACATCAGGATTAACTTAATCAAACCTGATATTAGGAGGTAGGATGATTTGCTTTTAGCCAAAGACACAATTAAAGAAGGTGCTCGAGGGTAAAGGAGAGTGCCTATTTAGGAAGATTTTTATCACACAATGGGTGATGGGTTGGGAAGCTTATAACAAGAGATCTTAACTCCTTTGTGGATTTTGTAGCTACAACCCTCCTAATTTGAGCAGCTGTTGCAGGTTCAGGAAGGATAACAGGAATGAAATGTAGTTGTGGGGGTTTTGTGGGCTTGGCTTGAAGGGAGAGATCTCAATATTTTAAACACTTATTTCTCATTTCAAGGGTTTCTGGAGGATTGTATCATCAAAATTCATCCAAAGTAAAGGCAAAACACTCAGTGCTTCCTGGCTGGACTGGGAATCTTCCTGGCCTCAGCTACGCTGTGGGTCAAGGCTGTGCTTTTTGTTGCCTGGAGTCTGTAGAGGGTTAGCGATGTTGGAACCTACACTTCTCGCTGCTACTTTTCTCCTGGCTGACAGGTCCATGTCTGCTGAATAAGATAACAGAATATCCTGAGTTGGAATAACGTTACTTGTTTACTAGGAATGGGTTCATCTACTGGTTAGGCAAGTGGAAGTCAATGCCTTGAGTTTCCCAATGTATCCATAGCACATAAATAATTTGTGGCTCTTCCAGATGCTTTAAGTGAGAGCTCAGTGTGCATTAGTTGGCTGAGAGAACAGAACCCATGTTTGTTTACTGCCTCTGGAGCTGGCTGCAAGGAGATTACTCTTACACAACTTCTTAACTTTTTTTTTTTTTTTTTTGCATAATTTTTGTGGAAAAGCCAAATCTGACCCATCTGGGCAGTCCCCAGACGAGTGCCTTCTCCCTCTGCTTTTGAGTAAGGCCAAAATTTCCCTCAGACTCGTAATTTTTTTTTTTTTAAACCAAAACCCGAATTATCAGTTGAGGGGCGGTGGGAGCTTACACTGAGAAACCTTTGACAAGCCTGAACCGCGTCCTCTCTTTGTGCAAAGTGCGTCGCCTTCGGTTCCCGGCAGCGTCAGCACCAGCTGGAGGAGCTGGGAAAAGTTCAAGATGCACTCAGCGCGTTCCAGGATTAGGCCCATTGTTTAAGTAATAACACTCAATCTCACCAGCCTATCTTTATTTTAATTTTTTTTTCCATCCAGTCTTGCTACGTGAAAGAGAGAAGAGCTTTGTTTTTCCTGTAGCTCTTTCCCCCATCCTTGCCTTCCTGGTGTTTTCAAAACCCGCCGTGCAGGGTTACGTGGCTCCTCTCCCTGAGGTCTCCGGTGTCTGAGAGCAGAATTTGGCCCAGAATATTAGTAAACTACTAAAAAAAGAAAATTTTAAAAATCTGTGTCTTAAATACTTCATGTTTTTTTAGCTCAAGTGATGCAGAGCATTGGTTCTTCAGCAGCCACCTGTGGGATGCTCAGGCCCTGTCAATGTATCTATCCCTGAGTTTCAATGCCTGAGTAACAGAAGCATCTGCTGCCACTCCACAAGTGATGCTCTACTGACCGTTTCTAACAACTCCCACCTGTTCATGTTTGCAAAAGCAAGTTTGAAAAGCCTGGCCATGGGAAGAATAGCTTTGTAACCAGGGCTTCTCCAGCCCTAACTTCTTCGGGAAGCTGTTGATTGTTGATTTCAGAGAGTTGTAGAAAGTTTTGGGCTGGAAGGGACCTTAAAGATCACCTAGTTCAACTAAGTACTGTAGGATTTCATTCAATTTTTAAAAATAACTGTGGGTACTTGCATCCTTTTCCCCATCTTGAAAACGAAGATGTTTGTAGGTAGAGCTACTATATCTTCCTGTAACGAATCACAAGTTGCAATACAGCTTCTATAATTAGGAGATGGTGGTGAAACTGAGGCTTGTGATGCCCATAGGGCCTTGGCTGGAGTCTACCCACACCACCTTGGAGCTGAGAGCACAAGCAAGCACAGGGTGCTCTGTGTGCAGCTGTTAAAACACAATGTATGTGCTGGTTTGTGCTTGGGATTTGGGCTCAGCCTGTGTTGAAGGAGAAGTTGGTGAGGGAATGGCCTGATCACAGGGTTGGAGATTTATGATTGCTAGCAATCCAAATTGATAATCCTGCTTAGATTATATTCTCTTTTAATCAGGAGCAGCTTCAGCAGTGTTAAAAATCTGATTTGTCACAGAAATAAGAGGCAGTCAGTTTTTTCCTTTTGCATCTTAGTGCTTTTGGGCCCAGGAACGTCTCAGTAACTATTTTAATGAGAACTTCTGGTGAAATGGGGGTAAGACCTTAGACACTTTAGTTGCTGCTGCAAAAAGTCAGTCCAGGTTAACTAAAAACTCTCAGCTGGTGCTGTGGGATGCAGGGCCCTTGGGAGCTGGGGAGGGAACACCTTCTCCAGAGATGGCTGGGTAAGCAAGTAGAGAAATGAAATAAAATGGGTGTTGCTGGTGCAGTATTAGTTAATATTTCTGCTTTGGAATCACCATAAGAGGTACTTTGTGGTGACCTCTGTCAGTGAGGTAAGTGTGGGTACAGCAAGGTCTCACCTGGGGAAAAGTCAGGCCCTGCAGATTGAGCACTGTGCCTCTGGCTCACCTTTCCTGAGCAGGGCTTACCTGTTGGACACGTGGGCTTAATTCTTGGTTCTAGCGAAGGTTTTGTGACATCTGGAAGTTTTAATCCAAGGCTCAAATGCAGAGATACAGCTCATTCCATGAGAGGATTGTGCAGATAAACTCATTAATGTTTGCAGAATACTTAGGAGCCACTTAAGCATATCAATAAGTTTAGAGTGTTACTGCTGCACGGACTTTGATTAAATCCCTTCGTGTCAGATCTCCTCCAAAATGTTTTCATCAAAAGATTGTTTGTTTTGGGTTTTTTTGTTTGTTTGGGTTTTTTTTTTGTTTTTTAAAAGAGTGTTTATTTTTTTAAAGTTTGTTTTGTTTGTTGGATGTCGATTTCAATTCCAAGTTTAGGGAATCGGAGGCAGTCCTCTAGCTGCTTGGAAATGTTCAAAGCTTTCCCAGGCTTATTTCTTTAGTCAATAATATTGTAGTGAATTGCAAACTCGAGCTGTAGAGAGTTTTAACAAGCCTTACTTTTGCCTGTGGCAGCTCTGTAGGTCTCTGCACGTGCAGCCCCGGTGGGGTCAGATCCAGCCTTCTCCCTTCAGGAAGGTGGGAATGACCTGGTGGGGTTTTCCAGGGCAAGAGTCGGGCAAAGCCAAGTGAAAATGCTCCTGTTGCTTTGGCTATGACTAGGCTAAAACTGGGAAGTGCTTGCTTGATGCTAAGGATAGATGAACGTTAAGAAATTTGATGTAATCCTAGACCTCAGGCATGAAACTCGGCTTGACCTTTCCTGTTGGGTGCTTTTGTGCAATCCTACTGGACATTTAGCAACGAGAAAGGAAGCGGAGGAAGGATATCGGTTCAACCATATGTCAATGCTGGGACACAAAGTGACAGGGAGAGGAAGGGCTGAGACGTGTGTATGGAGTCACTGGTTAAAATAGGAGCCTTTACAGAGGGGAACTGGGGGGCTCAGGGGACTGACATGCCTGCTGGAGGTCACTAGTTCAAACCCAGCGTGGAAGTAGTGACCAAAAATTATTGAATGGTCTGATTCTGTATCCAAGGAGCATCCCTCTCCTGTGGTCCTTAGAACTGGTTGCCACAAGTGGTCCCTGCTGGCAGATTAATAAAGGGGTTAATGACTCTGCCTGGGGGGGTGAGAGGTGTCTTGTCCCTAAAATCCAGCTCTTTAGGGAAGGTTAGTCTGACTCCATAAAGCAGAAATGTGGCTTTTGAGTTCCAAACTGGGCTCTGTACTGACATACTGCAGATAACAGGCCAAACCCAGTGCTGGGATGAAGAAGGAACTGTCCTGGATGCAGTTCAAGGTAGTTCTCACCTCTGTATCTCAGAGAGCTGCAGTTTGGTTTCTCAGTGGGTTTTCTCAGCAGAACTGGTGCTGGGCTGAACACCAGGGATGGAGCTGGATCACAGCAGGCCTCTCCCAGCATCTTCTGGCTGGGGAGGGGCACATTGTGGTTTGAACAGATTCACACTGCAAATTTATTTCTCTTCTTGCCAGGAATCAGAACCTCTGGCTCTGGGCTCATTTACTTCAGACTTGCACTAACTTTTTAGAGGCTTCACTTCAGTTTGATGGTTCTGGCACAGAGCTTGAGCAAGCCAAATGCACCAGCAGTGCGACATTAATTCTCTTTCAGCAGCATAAGAAACGTGTCTGAAAATAGATGCCCATTTAAAAATAATACTTCAGGGCTTGCTCAGTGCCAAATCAGACCTTTGGCCATTTATAGACTCTCTTTCTGGCAGAGACTGGCAACTGATTCTTCATATCAAGATTTGGTGTTCAGTCAAATAGAGCATAAGGACATGTATTGTTGAAATGGAGGCAGAAAGGGGAAAAAAAAAACCTCAGAACTTCCCCAGACAACATTTCTCCCTGATCCTGCAAGGCAATACAGTGCTGGAGATGGTCTTGCAGGTCTTTGCCAGTGAATAGTTCCTGGCCATTTAAAGAGAACTGTTTTTACTGAATAAAGCTACCACAAATGTGTGAATGCTTGTAAGTCTGTATGTGGAAATCCGTAAACGAGAAGCAGCTTGATTTGCAAGGAAATCCTTAAGCTTTCGGTAACTTATAACAGGAGTTCATTATAACTTCAAGTCTGTCAGTTTAGTAGCTGCCTGTGATGTTTTTTGGGAGGCTGGATGCAGAGGGAGACCCTCTAGCATTTTTTTTTATTTTTAATTTTTTTAAATTATTATTTACAAGAGTTGCAGCTCCACCTGGCATTTTTCCAGGCTGAGAAAGGGGCTGATCCATTGATCTCATCTCCCTTGATTCATTTGTAGGCAGGTTGAGAGATCCATTCCCAAGAATCTTCCCAGTGTGTCTGGGCACTCCAGTGGGATGTCCCTTCCTTAGCACACGGGAAGATGTCCCTGGCTACCTTATTTCAAAAAGCACTTTTCTTTTTAGAATTCAGTTTATTGCAACATGTGATACTTTATAGTATTGTTGTGCTGGACAACAGCAACACCAAAGTGGGATCTCTGGACAGAAGAGGAAATAGGATAAAAGGTGATCCTTGTTCTTGTGAGGGTGAGGAATTGTTACTGGCACTGCTGGAGAGAAGGGAAACTGAGGAACAGAGCAGCGAAGTGATGAGTCCAAAATCTTGAGTTGCTGCCAAAAATGAGTTTTCTTGGTAACTGGCTGGGAAAACAGCCCTTGCAGGAACCAAACCTTTGCAAGTGAAAAACTGTGGTTTCTGTGAAATTAAAGCAGGACTGCTGGTGGGTGGGTGGGGGTGATGTGCATGCCCCCTAAGCAAAGCATCCCTGTGTTGAGAAGCAACCCCTCAAAGCAGCTACGGTGTCAGCTGAGCCATGGGAAGGGTCCTGGTGGCTGTGGCCAGCCCCAGTGTGGGGTGGGAGCAGAACTGGGCAGGACTCAGCAGTTCCTTTTTCTCAGCATGGGGCTGCAACTGAGAAAGAGGCAGGCACTCTCCCTTCCCAAATTTTCTTTCTAAATTCAGGTTGGAGTCACGTGGGAATCTTCTTATTTTATTTTTTTCAAACCACCAGCAGAAGTGTCTCGAGGTGTCATGCGAATGGGAGCGGGGGTTTATAGGTGTCCTTGGAGTTGCTTCCCAGGAAAGGGGAAAGCTGGATCGTGGGGGTCCCTGGTCTGGATGCAAGGAGCTGGCTGGCTGTTAGGAGCAATACTGATCTTTAAAGAAGGGGACTTTTGGGTGTTCTCTGTCCAGTTTCATTCTGAATCAAGTTGTACTGAAACAGTGAAGTTCTGGGCTCACAGCCACGGGAACTTGTGTGGATCTCCCTCCTGGAGATCCCTGCTCAGGCATGCTGACCGTTTCGGGGATTTTAAGGAAAACCCCCTTTAAATCTGATGCTACTGCTAGAATTCATGCAGAGGTGGCTTCATCCAGTGAAGTCAGCTGAAGGATGCTTTGGGATGCTCATTTCATCCTTCCCCTGCAGCCAGTGCCAGCGGGTCTCGGGTTGGAGGAGATGGGAGGCAAATATGTGTGTGTGGGTGTTCATTTGTCAGGAAGCATCCTTACTGCTCCCAACACTGTCGAGCATCACCCCAGCCCGAGTGCTGTGAGAGGACAGGAGCCTCTGGCTGGCTGGTGCTCCCTGTATAATCATGAGCCACCAAACCCACGTTCCCCTGGAAGCAAGAAACAGCCCCCCTGCCTTCTTTTATTGCACTCTTAGAGAGGTTAATGTAATTTTCTTTTATAACAGTACTTGCTGTTGGGCTCAATCCGGTGCAGCAGGGGCTTCCTATCAAACCTGGTGCTGGCAGCATCCATTTGGGAAGGGTGCTGGAAGGGGTAGGGGGGCTGTGGAGGCATGGGGACACGTGGGCACCTGCTGTTGGCACCTTCCTGCCCTGCCACGCTCAGTCTCCTTGGTACTGTGGCACTGCTCTCGCTGCTTGTCCCTGCCTGGATGGCAACTATCCGGGATCTATCAAGGGATGCTTGAACTTTCCAGGTGCTCAGTGTAGAGCCACATCAACCAGAGGATACCAAAAGCAGTGCAGAGACCAAGGGAGCGCTGGAAATCACTGCATCCTGCTTGCTGGAGGGGCGGAATGAGTGATGCTGCCCCTCCCCGAGCCTTTTTAGCTGCCGTACCCTTGCTGAGACATGACAAGGTTATGTCAGTGTGGTCTGGGGATCTATTGATCACTGCTGGGGAAGGCTTGTGCAGGAGGTTGGGGATTTGCTGCTTTGCACAAGGCAGGTTAACTCATCCTGTCCCAGTGTGGGATGCTCAGGCACCTCAAGTGATGTTTTGTTGGTTTTTTTGCAAAATGTGGGCATTTTTGAGGCAACTGCTTTCCATGTTGCATCCAAAGGCTCTTAAATTCGGTGTAATTACTGTTATATCAACCCTTGGGCACTGGTGACTGCTGTGGGAAGGGGCTGGCACCTCCTGGGTCCTTCCTCTTTCCACGGGTGCTGGCCAGAAAAGCCACTTGCTGCACAGGGACAAGCATAGGACTGGGATTCCTGACATCCCAGTGGAAACTTCCAGTGAGTGCCTGTTCTCTTTGCACAATCCCTACCTGAGGCCACCAGCTTGCCCTTGGTTGGGGAAGCTGTGAACAAAGAGATACTGGAAGGTCTCCTTAGAAGGAGAACTACACTTTTATGGACTCTTTGTGCTTGGAAAAGTACTAGGAATTAGGAACAGACTTTTCAGGAGACAGAAAAACATTCTGGTTCTTGTAGCAAACCGAGTGTATCCAAATTAAAAAAGCAAACAAACAAAACCACAAACCAAACAGAAACGAACATTAAAACAAAATGACCCTCCTTCCCCCTGGAATATCATCCCAAAAGCCCCAAAATGCAATAAAAAAAAAATCCCAAACCTCAACACCTTTTTAATGTAAAAATCTATGAATCTTGGTGCTGGGGCATTAGGAAAGTACTTGATATTTTGGATTTGAAGTGCAGTGAAATGCTGTGTGTGGATCTCCATCACCCCTTGTCTTGCTGCTGCTGGGTTTTTGGGACCTTGGGGCTTTTTCTGGTAGCTGATGGGGCTTGCAGCATTGCCTGCTGGAGAGCTGGGGTTTCGCTCAGGGCTGGGAAGGGGCACGGATGGTGCTTCCCGAATGATGCTGAGCCAGGCAGCGGGTGCCACCAACACAGGGCACTGCAGGCAGTGCTGGAGCCTGGGAACAAACTGTGGGGAAAGGGGCACACAAAATCTGGATGGGGGAAGAGAGAGTAAATCTGTCGTTCAAACAATTCCCCAGCCTTTTCCTGAACCTCAGCTCTTCATCCTCTGCCAAACCGGTGATGGGTCAGCATGAGCCTGGCTCCGTGTCGTGCTCTGCCTGGCAGAAAGGCCCCTCATTGCTCTTCCTCTCACCTTGAATTTGTTTTGGGATCCATTTCGAAGCTGAAAAGCTAATTTCAAGGGTGCTGCCACAAAGCTACTGTGTTTCTCCTGCATGTCCGGGCACCCCCTGGTATTTTCCCCTTCGTTTCCCTGCTGCGTTAACCCCTTTCAAAGGGATATGTGCGGTGCCAGAGAACTTGGCTTTAATAACACCCCTCCAAAATACTCTGCTGAGGTGTGTCCTGGAGGAATGCTGATCCTGAGCCCACCCACTGCTGTCCTGGATGGTGATGGAGCAGGAAGCAGGAGCAGATAGCTGCACATATTCTCTATCCCCCAGCAGCACCTTGATGTCAGTGAGACTGTGTGGGAGATGGGCTTGCTCCGGGGGTGAGGGCTTAGATCTTTAGAGTTTGAGCCTCTGATTGCATGTTTTTATGTATATATATTGAAAAAACTTTATAAACCCTGTAAACACGCCCATATTTATAAGATGCCCAAACCCAGTGGGCTTAATGACCTTTGACAATAACTTTTTAATTTCTTTTTTTTTTTTTTTTTTTTAAACCCAGCCCGTGGGTTCATCTGTTTCTCGGAGTTTCACTTCTACCTCCTCTCTCTCATTTCCCCTTTACCTTCCCACTTGGTACTTTTCCTGGCCACCCCACTTAGGGTCCAGCTGGATTCATGCCAGCCTGATGGATAGCTTGGGAAGTGGTGCTGAGGGCACTGCAGAGGAGCTCACCCTTAACAACCCCCACCCTGACAAGGTGAAAACCAAGAGACAAAAGGGATTAAAGCATTTAATGGCAAAATATCAGCACTGGCCATGCAAAATAATTTTTTACTAATCCATACTTGAAAAAAAAAAAAACAACTTAATTTTGGTTTTAGGGTGTTGCAATAAACCTGGGGATGCTTTCACAGTGTTACATTTATATTTTACAGTTACATGTGTATATCTTACAGACTGTTTTAACTAGAAAAATTACTATGCTTTTGATGGGTTGAGAACATGTTATTATGGAGCAAAATGGAAATCTAAAACATTGTGTGCTTCACTTCCTAGTTGAAATACACCGGGTGGGTTTTCTTCCCCCCTCCCAGTTCTTGTAGAAATTAATTTAGAAACTCTTGGTGTCTTCATTAACACAGAGTTTTCAAAGTTTTTTGTGAATGAGGAGTAAAAATATTTATCATGGGGGGGAGGGAGTGTGTGTGTGTAAAGCAGGAATAATTATTTTGCTTTTAATACATTTGCATAAGGAAATATAAACCAGATACGTCTGGGGGGAGAAAAAAAAAAAAGAGCTTTCTACTTTCTGGTTTTAATCACAGCATTTCTCATTGTGATGCATGATTGTAGAACTAAGGAAGAAAAACACAGAAACAAACCACTGTTTAATAGTATCTTTTTGTATCTGTTCTATAGTGTAAATAGTATGTTTGGTGCATTGCATAGAGATGAGTCGTGGAGGTCCTTGGGTTAAAAAAAAAAAAATAAGCCTGCACCAGCAACCCAGAACCTCCGAGCAACGCGTCAAACCAAAGCCAGCATCCAAACAAGAACGGGGGAGGGAGCTGGGGGGGGGGGGGAAAACCCACATGGGAAGGTAAAACCCTATAGCAGGGAGGAAAAACAAAAGTGATTAGTTAAAGTCCTGCCTCGCCACTGTTTGCCTTGCAAAGAGGGAGGCTGATTTAAAGGAGGAGGGGAGGGGGGAAAAAAAAAAAAAAGGGGTGGATTAATGTGAACTTTAATACTGAAGCAGTGTGTGTTTACTGCTGGTGACCACAAGACATAAATCTTGCCGGCACAATGTACAATGCGAGGCAGCCCCCAGGTTTTTTTTTTTTCTTCTTCTCCTCCTCTTTTTTTTTTTTCCTTTTTTTTTTTTTTTTTCTCTCCAGCCTCAATTTGTGTGCAAGTGTGTGTTAAGTGCCGTTGAAAAATAGTGACCTTTAATAAAGGATCGTATCCTGAGACTATTTTCCCAGACACACAGTGACCTTTCAAACCAGACTGGGGTGAGGGGGTGTGGGGTTTGGACTTTGAACCGGCCAGTTCCCGCTGCGTGCCTCTGTTTGCCAGGCTACTTTTTATTGTGTGGCCGGGGAGCGCTGGCTATGCAAAGCAGGCTGAGCTGCCAGGCTCAACCTTTGCAAATCAATTTGTCTGCACCCGAGTGAAAGATGCTGCGACGGGGACAGACCGCGTCGCTTTGTGCCACCGGCGCTTGTGGCACTCCTGGAGAGAGTGTCGTTCCTCCCCCTCCCCGCCCTAACCACCATGTGCTTCTATTTTTATTTTTATCTCGTTGTTTATGTATTTATTTATGTGCTTGTTTATTTATTTATTTGAAATTTATTTTTCTCCTCGTGTATCCCCAGAGATGCTGCCATGGCAGGGGGGATGGGGGGGAGAAGGGAGTTCCTATCCCTGGACATCCCCCAAAAACACAGGGGTGGCACTAGGAGACCCCTCCAACTTCCCCCTCCTTCTTGAAGGGGATAAAACCCAACCCCATCGCACGTGCGGCATCCTCTACATAAATGCAAACACTTCCTAAGGGTTAATGTTATTGATTTCCCTGGGCTCTCCACATTAATCAGTAGCTAAAAATGCCAGGAAAAGACAGAGAAACACAATTACTTCAGGTCCTCTGAATTTCAGCTTCTCCAGGTGGCCCCTCCCGAAGAAATGGCAATCCCGTGCTTTCCGTAGAGCTGGATCGATTCCTGCATAAGCAATTAATCACTCCCTACTCCACGGAAGCTGGGGAGCAGAGGACAGGGGTCCCTCCATGGGGAGCACCCAGGACCCCACTGGGATGTCACCAGTGCTCTCCTCCCTTCCCTCCTTGCCTTATTGAGCCGACCTGTGGAACTGATAGTTGGGCTCCTTTGCCGTTTCTCGTGGACACTTTTGGTCATCAAATTCATGTTGTCCTTTGTTTCCGTGTGCCTCTTGTGAGCTGTCTGTTCTTAGAGCAGCACCAAGGAGCCAGGTGCACTCACAAAAGTTTTGTCCTCTTGTGCCCCTGTGTTAATCCTCCCTGGGTGCTCTTTGGTTGCGGTTTGCCTTGTTGGTTTGTACCTATGAAGTCAGTTTGCCACAGAGGACACGTTGCTGATGGTCATTCTTGCTCAGACTGGGTTTTGACATCAAGCTTTGGCCTGTTTATTTATTTATTTATTTATTTATTAACTCTAGTCTTGCTTTCACTCCTTATTTCCCTGGGCATCAGGTCAATGCCTTTTCCAGCTGGCACTGTGGCAAGTGGTCCAGGGCCATGAGTGCATGGAGAAACTGCCATGGGACAGGCAAGGGTGAGGGAATATGGGGCACATCATCCCATCCGTGGCACCAGCTCCTATAGGAGTTGTTATTCCACAGGGAAGATGGCACAGCTCAGTCCTTACTCTGCAGCCAGTGGGGAGAAGCGGTCTCGCCCTCATGCAGCTCTGGCAGGGCTGTGAGAGCACTTCCTGGGAGAGGGGAGAGGAGCAGGCATCTGGATTACTTACTTCTGGAAAGGCCATAAAAATGAAAGAGGAGGAAAGAATTTACTGGAGTCGAGGTGGGAAGTAATTATGGTCTGGATAGAGAATTTGGCAGCAGCAGGGTCAAGGTGAGGATGGGCTCTGTCAGTGATCAGGAGGTGGCGACAGGTGGATTTATGGGCATGGGAGACAGGAGAGGGAAAGAGAGCTTGAGTGTCAAGGATGGCTCCAAGGTTTCTGGCCCTCGGAGAAGGTTGGAGTCAAGGAGAACATGAACAGAGGCAAAGGCACAGGGCATTTTATATTTATTTTCAGTTATTATAAATAATACATTCGGGGGAAAGGCCATTTTGCCATAATACCGAAGCCGAGGGAGTTTACAAGTTGTGCAATCAGTTGTGGAGAACCACAAAGTGCTCTGAGTGTGTTCCACAAGACATTGAGATGTAGAGAGTTCAGTATTTCATCTAGGCCAGGCTTATCATGAAGGTTTCCACAGGTGAGCTGCAGATGGGAGGGAGGTCGGTCACCCACAGACACCTCTCGTGAGTTTGCTGGGCAGGACGATCCCTGCCCGTGGGCTACCCATGGCAGGAAGGGCTGCAAGCTGTTGCTGATGCACTGCTGGGCCACTCTTGTTCTGCCTTTATCCCCCTCTGTATTGGAAGGCTTCAGGGTGGCACTGGGTTTTTGAACACTTACTCCAAGACCTTATTCATAGAGAGAATTCATACTTTATTCATACCGAGTTTATTCATAGCATTCTGTCTCGTTAGCCCTCTGATTCAAGGCATACACAAGGCTATGAAAGGGGGGTTAGCAAGTGGATGTGTGCTCCGAATGCTAATGGCATCTGCTTTATTTTGGTGTCCTTTCTGACGGGTATATGGTGGATCAGTGTGCCCAGGTCTCGTGCAGGAGTGGGTCGTGGATGAATGGTAGCTTTGATTCACACCAGCCTAAGGAAGAGACCAGAAAGGCTGGCAGTGGGCACACAATGTGTTGCTAGAGTTGGGATACATTTTTTTTCTCTTTCCCATAGTGGAAGTGAAGGAAGAAATTAATTTGTTAAGATTTTTCATGAAAACCATTGACTTTTGGGGTTAAAAGAAAAAAACCTGACAGCAAAGCTGGGGAACTTTTTGTCTTCGGCCTTCCCTTCTCTCTCCTCTGTGAGGGACTTGCTTCTCCTGTGAAACACCTTAACTCTCTTTACCTGTGTGCAGAACACACTTGTGGTGGGACGTGCTGAGGTGAGCTCAGCACTGGTTAGAAAGTTCAGTTGCGTAAGGGGAAAAATGCAGAGGTTGAGACAAATAAATAACAGATTCTGTAAGACCCAGCAGAAGCTGACTCCAGTTGATATTGCTTGGTTCCTGGTGGATGGATTTTTCTGGTTAGGTTGTTTCTCTGTCAATGAAAGCCAAGGAGTACCAGGGAAAACAGAGCCTTGGTATTTGGAAAAGCAGATGATTTTCCCTCCCTCCACCGAGGCAGCAGCGAGGACCAACAGGTCTCCTGCAGCCACTTGAGCAGCATGTGATGTCTAAAAGGTGCTTTGGTGCTTCGTGGTTGTCTGTGGAGTTGGGTCTGTTGGACACACCATCAGTTTGAACATGTGCTGTTGTGTCCAGGTTTTTTTTTTAACCCTAGAGGTGAGAGGTTTGGGTGGGACTCAGCTGTGCCTGGCAGGGTGTAGGTTACGTTCAGAGATGCTGTTCCAGAAATTATATTTTTTACAAGCATCCCTAACCCTGCTTCCTCTATACTTCCTAAAACTGGCACCACTGTTTAGGAGCTGCACATCCAAGTTACATTTGCAAACTTCCACCTGTGGAAACATATGCACAAACACTTTAATTCTTTTTTAAAACTAAGGTTTTGTGTTTACCTGAGGCTTTATCTGACCACTGAGGGCGTTTTGAATGCTTTGCCTCACTCTTGGGGTGGGGCACTCTTAAAAAACTTGTCAAAATAGTTTTTATCAGTGCCATTTTTTATTTCATATGTCCACTTGGATATCTTTCTTTTTCTGCATTCCTCAACCTGTCTTGGACATGGAAATCCTCCCCTCTGTGTATGTGTCTGCACACACAGAAGTTCTTGGGTATCAATTTACCTGGTTCAACATGAGCCACATAGTGAGTGTCTTTCCAGAGTCTGCTGTTCTTCTCCTTTTAATCTAGATTAAGTCATCTGTTGATGGGTGGGGATGCTACATGGGTCTTTAAATAACTACAGATATTTTTTTATAAGCCTCAAAACCATTAGAACCAAATTTCTAGGATAATTTTGAACACCCTTAAAAAGAGGATTTTTTTTATTTTTGCTTTCTTCTGGGAGGATTTGAAGCAATTTTGTCTAGATGAAGGTGTCCCTGCCCATGGCAGAAGGGGTGGAACTAGACTGCCTTTAAGGTTGCTTCCAACCCAAACCCATCCTAGGATTCTTGAGTTTGGTGCTCGAGGGCATCTGGCTCAGACTCAGATGAATTAAGCCCCTCAGGAGGGAGAGCTTTCATCATTCTCCTGATGTGAGTTATGGGTGCTGAGGATCGAAACCCTGTGGTTTTCACCCGTTACCACCTGGGTGGAGATCTGATTTCTGCCCTGCTCAGAGCATCTCACGCTTTCTGCTCCGGCTCCGTGGACCTTGTTTTGGTTGGCTGTCTCACCAGGGCAATGGCCTAAAGTCTGTGGGGTGAGAAACAGCAGCATTTTTACTCTTAAACTTCCCCCTGTCCACGCTTGACCGCCTCTGCAGGTGTGTCCTCCAGCTGGGAGGTGGACTCGAACGTGGCCCACGCTGTGAAAGAGGCTGGTTACGCCAGGGTGGCCAGAGGGTGTGAGCAGACCCTGCTCCTTCCTCCCTGTGCCCCCTCATCCACCTCCCCCTCTCCTCCTCCCCATGGCAGAAGGTCTGTGCTCTTTGCAGAGCTCCAGTGAAATCTCTGTTTCCTGAATGCATTTCAATGCGTTTCTCCCCAGCCCAAAGCCAGGAGGGAAGGGTTGGGCAGAGGTTTGACACCTCCAGCACCTCACTTTAAACTCTGGGTAAATCTATTAACTATGTTAACTGAAATTCAGTCTGTTTCTTTCTTTTTTGTTGCTTTTCTTTTTTGTTTCTTGTTTGTTTGTTTACTTTTGTTTCTTTTTTTTCTTTTTTTTTCTTTTTTCTTTTTTCTTTTTTCTTTTTTCTTTTTTTCTTTTTTCTTTTTTCTTTTTTCTTTTTTCTTTTTTTTTCCTTTCTTTTTTTCTTTCTTTTTCTTTTTCCTTTCTTTTTTCTTTCTTTTTCTTTTTTCTTTCTTTTTCTTTTTTCTTTCTTTTTCCTTTTCTTTTTTCTTTTTCCTTTTTCTTTCTTTTTCCTTTCTTTCTTTTTTCCTTTCTCTTTTTTCTTTTCTTTCTTTCTTTTTCCTTTCTCTTTCTTTTTTCTTTCTTTTTTTGTCTTTTTTTCCTCTTTCCAAGAAAAAATAAAAGAAGAAAAAGTTACATAAATGCCCCTTTTCTTCCCCACTGGGTCCTCAGGGAATACAAGGAGTTAATGCTTGTATTTATAGCAACAAGCCCAGCTAATAACCACCTTGGAACTGGGAGGGCAGTTGTGAGGTTATCAGCAAACACGGGACTGGAAAAAAAATTGGGTTTTGAAGAATTAAGGAGCTCTCGTCCCCTTCCCCTCCCACCCCAAAGTGTGAGACCACTGCGTCTGCTGGTACAGAAATGAAAGGTATTACAGGAGAGTCATTGTGTTACCGGGAGTGGGGAAATGTGTATGTCTGCCTTTTTTTTTTTTCCCCTCTCTCTTAAACTTCCTGGTCGGTCAGGCCGGGGCTGACAAAGGGGAACCAAGTCGTGTCCAGACACATTGCAGACTTCTGGCAAAATAGCCCAAGCTCACGAAAATTTACACATTTCCTGGCGCCCGGCCAGGCAGTACTTGTAGGACTTGGCATGGCTTTTCCTTCAGTTAGAAAAATGTCCTTTTTTTTTTCTTTTTCCTTCTCCTCTCCTTTTTTTTTTTTTTTTTCTTCCCACCCCCCTCCCCCTTCTTTCTTCTTTGAGCCAGGAGATGGAAAGCTCCTGTGTGCTGGGTCAGGACTGTGGAAAGGAGCCGAAGTTTGGGCGTGGGGAGCAGTTCCTGGCGCGGTGTTTCTTCGATTTAGCAGCACGCCTTAACTCGCCGCATCCTTGATCCTGATGGGCACAACCTGCCTGACCCCCTCCCTCCTTGTGAAGGAGCATCGAGTGGCCAAAATGACACAGCCACCACTGAACAACTTTATTAGGTTGCATTAAGAGGCCAGATAGGCGGGAGGGAGGTGCACGGGTGGTACCTCGGCCTGGAAATGAGAATTTTTTGGGGAAAAAAAGGGTCACCTCTTGCAGTTGAAGCTCCCAGCCCGGCTCTGACGCCTCGTCTCAGTTTCGCTGAGGGGGGATTGAAATCAGGCTCCCGCCGGTCAGCAAAACCTGTGTCACTTCCTTCCCTCCGCCAGCCTCACTCTTTCCACAGGGCAGACTTTCAAATGAACATTTTCGGTTCGTTAAAGGTAGTTTTGAAAACGTTTTTAGTTCTGTGCGTAAAAAAAAAAAAACAACACCAAACAAACGAGCGACAAAGTGGGAGCTCATCTAGACCTGATGGGTGCAGGCTCAAATAAGGGATGGGAGGACCTCCCCCTCCATTTGGAGCAGACGAGCTGATAAGATTGTTGTTTAAGTACTCCTATTCGGTTTTTGACAGCTCTCCTCAGTGCCTCCCACAGCTACACCTCTTTGTCTCGACGCGGCTCATCTTCATTCCAAACTTCCCCAGGGCACTTTCGCTTCTCACTCATCGGGAGCTGTGGATGCGCATCCTCCTGGATTAGGCTGGGAATATCACACCAGCCCCTTCCTTGACACTCATGTTCTTCGTGGCATGGAGGTTAGAATAACCTGTGAGCAACTGAGGTGTAGTCAAAAGCAGGGAGAAGAGGGGAAGCTGGAAATGCTTGGACCATTGTGGGACTGGAGTGGCCGGAGTCTGGTAATTCATCATACTCGGAACAGAAAGGGGAACCTTGGCTTTTGGTTAAAAATTTCAAAGTACAGAAGTGATCCCGGCCCTTGGCTTTTGAATACACATCCTTTTTGCCCTGAGGCTTTAAAGCACCAAAGGTTTTGGCACTGCAGAGGACTTCTCTGCTTTTCCCCATTGCAGAGCTCGGAGTTTTTTTGGGCAATGTGCGAGCAGATTTTGTTTTAGTCCCCAGTGCTCACATCTAGGGATCCCAAGGCGTCTTGCCCAGTTTAGGCTGAGCCATATCCGTGCAGTCCCCTGCCCTGCCGGGTCTGGGGCTTTGGATCTGCTAGAGTGGTAGAGGGTGATTGCACAGCTCGTGTTTGGTTGCAGGCTCCCCTGCAGCTGTAGGATGAAGAAAGCGCATTTGGGATTTCAGGTGGGAGAGTTAAGACTCAGTTTCTTGGCTGAGGGTGGTACATGCAGTTGATTTAGCAGAGGGCATTTTATGTGGGTGGCATGTAACTCCCTGGAATCCAGCCAGGACTCGAGACCATGTCTCTTAGGAAACAGAACCTGGGATCTTTCATGCTCACACTGTCTCTACAAACTGTGTGGCTGGGGCTTGAGATTTCCACTTTTTTTAGACAGCACTTTTTTTAGAGCATGGGTCTGTTGTTGATGCTGAGGGCAGAGTTGTGCTTGCATCCATCTCCTGTGCCCTCAAAAGTCAGTCTTCCAAAGAATGGACTCTGGACTTCGACTGTTTTAATCTGACCTAAAGATCAAAATGTGGTTTTTACTGGGACAGGGGTTTCGGGGCAGTAAGGCTTTATTGCGTGTGTGTGTTTGATTCATCTACTCTCCAGGGCAGGGTAGAGAGGCACTGCACTGCTGCTGATTTTCTCTGTGTAATCACCTGAGTGATAAGTTCTTTCACTAAGTCCAAATTTCTTCCGGGTAAGAGTCCTGTAGTACAAAGCCACGTGCAGCAGTGAGCACGGTGGCTCTGCAGCTGTATCACAGATCTTTTTACTGCTTAGTTCTGTTTGTTCAGTGCTGGTCTAACTCTGCAGTGCCTCTCTCTCGAGCTTGCTTGCAGTGTGGAGGTTTATTCACGCGGGCAGTTGAGTCTCACACTCCTGTGAGCGTTTGGGTGCAGCTGAGGGAACTACCTGTGCAAATAAGGATCCAGAAAGCACAGAGGCTTCTTGGATTTTATCCTCAACGGAGGGGCAGGGGAACACAAACCTTTGGGACTTCGGGTGGTGATGGTGGTGCTCTTTAGGTTCCTCCCTGCCTCAGGAGGGAGCAGCGATGAGCGATGCTGGGTGCCAGCCAGGTGCCCCCTCCACTTCCCCAGATACACCCTCAGGCAGCAAACAAACAGCTGGGAAGGAAAACCCACAGAGGGAGCTGCTCTCTCAGATTTGGGTGGACAAAGGAGGGGAAGTTAAAACTTAGGCGAGATGAGACTATTTTAAGAGTTCATTTTTTCAGCCTGCAACCTTATTTTTTTTCTCCTTACATACGCATGTGTGCAGAGACCTGTGAAGATACAAATTCATGCTTCTCTCTCCTCTTGTCCTGAAGAATATTGGGTTTTCACACAGCTGCAGCCAGAACAGTTAGATCATAGCAGGAGGCACTCAGAGAAGTCCCTGCTCTAGAGCAGTCGTGCCCCTTGGTTAGGCTCCCCAGGCAGCACCTGGGAGCCCTCTTGCAAAGGCCTTTTCCTAATATCTGTTAGATATTAGGAGAAATTTCATCACTGAAAGGGGTTTCAGGTATTGGGATAGGCTGCCCAGGGAAGTGGTGGAACCACCATCCCTGGAAGCATTTGAAAGGCATGTGGATGTGGCACGTGGGGACACGGTTCAGTGGTGCACTTGGCAGTGCTGGGTTAATGGTTGGAGTGGATGATCTCAGGTGTCTTTTCCAGCCTTAATGATTCTATGACCTACTTGTCCATAGGGTGGACTCCATGCTTTACCATAAATATGCTGTAGTGCTGGGGCAGGACATGTCACTTCTTACCTTCTGGCTTTGGATCCAAGTGTGATATTGGGCAGTTAAATTATCTGCAGGCTGTTTAAATTCTTGTTGGCACGAGACGTGTCAGAGTTGCAGAGTGCTGTAAGAGGACGTGGGGTGAGCCTGCCAAGTCTCTAATGGCACTGGAGACTTGAGACTGAGAGAGGTAACCACTAAGTTATTCTTGGGCTGCCTGTGTCCACCCAAGGTCCTTGTTTGCAGGAGCATCCTCCAAGGAGCAGTGGTTAGACAAGAAGCTGGTGGTGGGTCTGTATGGCAAGATGGGAAACACCATGTGCTGTGCCTTGAGACTGGGGACCCCTGAGTGCAGGTATTAAAGGGCCAGCTCAGCTCCCTGGTTCTTAATTTGGTGTCTTGAGCTTTAAGATTTTCTGTATTTTGGGAAATAAATCAGAAAAACACAGCAAGGTATCTTTTTATTGTGTGAGCTGGAAGACTTTCAGGGCCAGGTGTGTGTTGTGGGGGCTGAACTGAAATGCTGGAAAAAATTGCGTTGGGTTTGGATAGGTCCACGTGCTGTTTGTGATGCCTTCTCCTTGCCAGGCTCTCCGTGCTGGAGAGCTGAGCTTTGAATTTTACAAGGAAGGTGTTTGTCCCCCAAGTACAAATGTCTAATTAGACCTGACACTGCAGAGGCATTTCCCTGACATTTATGTCACTGTCTTTCAAATCCTCAGGAGCACGTAGTCCGGTGGGAGGCACCACAAACAATGTCAGACACAACAAAAAATTCTCCATTAGCCGCGACCCCCAGAAAAGAAAAAACAACAAACCAACACCCAACCCTCGCACTACTTTTATTGGGCACACTAAAAGTGAAAGCAGAAGGGTGGGGCTGGTTTTTCGGCCTCTGCTTGTAGAAAGACATAAAATGGCTCATTTAAATTCTTAAGAACTGCATAGGAGGCAGGAGACACAATGAGGATCTCGGGGAAGAAAGGCCATCAGCTGAACAAACTAATCGCATGGTAATCAAAGGGGAGTTCTGCAGAGCCCTCTGGGAAGCGCTTCAGAGGAGGTTCCAGCTCAGCACAGCGAGCACCCCTTCAACTGACATCTTTAATAAATTAAAAAAAAAAAAAAGGCAGAAAAGGGACTTGTAGGAAAAGGGAAAGACAGGTCTAAGATGTTCCTGCACAGTACGTGCTCCAAATGCTGCGGCGGCCGTGCCTCCTCCACGGGAAACTCGACAGAGTTGGTGCCGCTGAGGATAACTCCCAAATCCCACTCGGCTCAGCTTGGTTATCCCTGCTGTGCACGAGGGGCAGAGTCCACTCTTGGAGCGACCTCCATGAGTTTTGTGTGGAGGTTCAGTTCTCCAAGAAAGCGGATGCAGCGGGGGATGAGGAACCGACCTGCAGGTCCCCCACCGTTACATGGTGGGGGAAGTAATTCTGTCATTTTTGCAGGTAAACTAATCAGGATGCTTTGCTTTTGTTATAAAAGTGAAATTAAGCATAATTTCTGATAAACAGGAAATTAAGTTAAAAAGACGGGGAGGGAACAAATTCTGCAAATTCAAAACCGACTAGTTCTAACTCACGAAATAGGGAAACAGGAGGTAGCAATTAAAAAAAAATAGTTAAAAGCAGAAATATCCTGAACTGCAGAATTGTGTTTGATTTTAAGCAGAAGGCTGAATTTTTCCTTGGTGCAAATTGTTTTGGTAGAATTTACAACTATGGAGAAATTTGACCTCGAGGAAAATTTCTTCTTAAGAGGCTTGGTGGTGGGGAGATAACGACCTCAGAAATATCCACTGCCTCCCCAGTGGAGACTGGTAATAGAAACCAAGGACAGGTTGAATGGCACTTGGAGCAACCTGATTTTGTAACTGTAGTTTTAAACCAACCATTGCTCTCATTCCACTCAGGAAAAGCCTTGGAATTAAAAGCCTACTGGTTTGGAACATTTCACTTTAGAAAAGCTGATCAGTGTTTGACCTGATGCAGACTTGCTTTGCTTCAACTTCTGGCATTGCTTTTCAGACCTCCAAATAAATTAATAAAAGCTTGAAATGGGTGTCAATTTTCGAAGCGTGGCAGCAGTCCTGCCTGTGAGCAGGGGGCAAATGTGGAATGACAGCAATTTTTTGGTGGTTTAATTCTAAACCCTTTGGAATCAAAATACTGGGAGGATCTATGACAGAGCCTTAAATGAATGGTAAATTCAGGATGGTTGTAACTGCTGTTTTCCCTCATTACAGATTCTGCCTGTGACCTGTTGCCTTTGCTTTCACTTTCTTCTTCAGCTCTCTGAGTTTTGTTACCTTTCTCAGCAAACTGGGATGTTCAGGAGGAACAGAATCTGCAATGTACTTAAAACCAACCCCCCAAAACAAAACTCTTTGGTTTTGCTTTTTTTTTTTTTAAATAATGTTATTATTTGTGAGCAAATGGTGGTTGCGCATGACCCTGCAGAAACTGTGCCAGGGCCATGATATATCTGAGATTGAGGACTAAGACTCCTCAAGGTTGTGGCATTGCACTGTGGTTGGGTTTGCTCAGAAAGCCAGGACAGGTGTCGTGGGTTTGTAGACTTGGATGATTATTTTCCCTTCCTATGTGACCTCTCAGTGGTCTTTGAAGACCCTGTGCATTGTTGTTGGCTTTACAAGTGCTGCTTCTTTTGGGGAGCAGCAGGAGAGTTTGTTCTCTGCCTTAATCATGTGGATTAGAGTCAGTCCTAGGGTCAGAGTTGCTCCCTGGAGGTTGGACAATGGGGCTTCTGGTTTGATTTTGAATTAGGGGATTGACAGTGCCTTGGGTTGGCAAAAGGGCGGTGCTGCAAATGTACCCCTGCTTCCATATCAGCTCCTGCAGTGAATGGCTGTGAGATCCCAGTGCCTCTGGTGCCTGAAAATTCAGGCTTTGCTTCAGTATGCAGCAAGACTTGACCAAATTAAGAAAATAGCTTGTTGATTAAAAAAAACAAACAACAAAACTGTGTTCAAAGTTAAATGTAAATTTATCATCAATAAAATTAAATAATCAGTAAAATGAAATTTTATATGGTTCTCAAATTCAAATTATCAAGCTGAATATTTGAAAACTTGCTTTGACCTGCAAGTATAAGCTTTTGCAATGCCAGCAATTTAATGTAACTTCTCTTGTCTTTTTCTCAGAAGCTTTTAGAAAACCTCCTTCCCTTTTCACATGAAATTATTTTTTATGACTTCCTGGGAGTATTCAGGTGACACAGAGTCTAAAAATTACGAGCAAGCCTCTCCTCGTGCTGCTTCCTCCCTCTTCCCCTACTCCCTCGTGTTTATTTTGTAAATAAGTGTCACTAAGGTTCCCGAGAAACAAATACACAAATATTGCTTCCACCAATCACACCGGATCCAGGCTTTAAATTACACCTGTCCCTTCAAGACTTGGATAGTTTTAATCACAGTGAGAGGGGCTCTTTGTCCTGCTAATGGCAAATAATGGTCCGCCTAGGAGAGCTCTGTACCTTTGCCAGGGTGGTTCCTGTGGGGAAGCCATAGGGTTGTGCGGCTGAAGGCTTGTCTGAAAACTGAAGTAAAGGGGGAGGATGGGGCTGAAGACTTGAATTTTTGTTTAAAAAAATATTCCTTCCACATGAGTATTTTTGTTTCTAGTAAAGGAAAACTTTGCGGTGTCTCAAATACGCGGATTACGCAGCTGACACTGGCAGGAGTAAATCTCCTGTAGCAGTGGGAGTTTGTGATGTTTGAAGGTCTTGCGTGGTGGAGGCAACCTGGTGTGGCATCATTGCTGGTCCTGGGTGATGCTCTGGGACACCGAGCTGGGAAACTGTTGCCTGGGTCAGGTCCCACCTGTGACCAAGAGCATTTGCCAAAAAACTCAGATTTAGAAGTTCAGGGGTGGGCATCCCTGAATAACACAAATCATCCTGCTGAAACCCCTGCCACGAGTCAATTATCAGAAATCACTGTGGTGGTGTTAAGTTGTAGTTTGACCAGTGATGAAACTGAAGAGAGAGGAAAGGGTCCACGTGGGAAGGGGACACAGGAAACGTGGATGGAGGCGCAGTTTTGTCTAAACACTGAACTCATTTACTACCTCTGCAGGTGCTGAAGGGCACGAGCTCGAGCTCGGAGGTGGCAGAGTCAGTTACTGTTTGCCAGTCGTAAAGGTGCAATTATCACCCCCTTTTTCTGACTGGAGACTGTAAAAGGAGACTCAGTGCTAGTATTTACTGTATTTTTCTCCCCCTCTATTAAAAGGATGGCCAGGTTTGAATTATGGTAATAGCGGCGCTCAGGGTTTAGGACTCGCCTCCCTGAAATTTTCAGGACCACTAATTTGTGGTTACTCCAGTGCTAGAATGGACTCGGTGGTGGTGGCCTTTAGACTGGCAATGCAGTAAAAGTTTAAAGCTGCAACTGCTTCAGAGCCAAAGAAAGAGAGAAGATTGAAACCTAAAGGTTAGCGTGAAATGCACTTTACTGTTATCTATGAGAACAAATGAGTTAAAAAAATTTCAAATACCAGAATACCCTACAGGGAGGAGATATAACTATTAAAGGGCTGTTATAGCTGCAATAAATGTAGGAACAATAAAAATAAATTGATGAAGTAAATGTCAGCGCTGTTCCCCTGAGCTGCCCCCACACCTTTGTCCAAAAGTAGAACATCTCCAATTACAGAGGGTGGAATCAGCCTTCAATGACAATATGACAAGGACAGAACATAGAGCAGTGGCACAGGGAACACAATTATGCACAGCCTTGAAAAATTGTATCATAGTACAATGTATGGAAGAAATCAATTAATGATGCAGGGCCTCCACTTCTGTCTAATAATCCTGTAAGAGAAGGATGAACTCACCCCCCCCTCACCTTGGAAAGGGAGAAGGGAACAACAGTGGTGAAGGAGGATGACCCACGAGTGAAAGTCTGCATAATACCAAGGGTCAACATTTGCACGCTCTGTGGTGTGCAGATATTCCTCTTTACCCCTTACTATTTTTTAAAATTGTGGCTTTTGGGAAAGTATTTTACAGAAACCTCCTCCCATGGCCAAATAGCCCACTGGAGAAAAAAAGAAATAAAAGGGAAAAAAAAAAAAAAAAGAGAGAGATTTCTTTGGTGAAAAGGCCAAAGACAAGAAAAGCCGACGGCTCAAATCCAAAGCCGGGAGCTGAAAGGGAAATGAAAAATTTTAGGAGTAAACAACGTAGATGGTAGAAGACAATTTATCTTGTGCAATTTACAACAGGTGCTAAACATTACGAAAACCAGAGCTATTAAGCAATCAAATTAAGCTATAATTAACAGAAGAAAACTGTGCAGGAATTCTAATTAATACATATCTGAGCACATCCGTGATCCCCTCCGACAGCTCGGCTTTCTGAACCCCTGCCACTACCCGAGAATAACCGAAGGGGCGACACTTGGAGAGTGTGTGGGACATTCCGGGTGTCACCAGAGGTGCTCCCTAGCAGCTGCAGTCCCGTATGCTGGCTTGGAGGGGGATGCTTTAATTTGGGATGTGTTATTCTCAGCCAGCAGAAGGAAAGACTCATCTTCTGTTTGCAAATCTGGTCGAGGGAAGCCCCTTACCAAGCTGGGTTCGTCCTCCGGTCTGTGTTTGTCCTCTGTGGTCATTCCTCCCTTCTCCATGAGGTGTATTTCTGAGTAGGACCTGTTTCCCAAGTTGCTGTTGGAGATGGACAGCTGACAGCAGTTGTTCCTGGATGGGGATGCTGTAGTAGGTGCACCTGAAGGTAGGAGAGGACTGAAAGCTGCAGTTCTTACAGAAATATTAATTTTTGATTTGCCAAGGACCCGATATGGTCTAGAAAAAGGCAGTGGATAAAATGTGTGTGTCCTGGGAACTCCAGGTGATTAATAACTCTGAGATGACTGGGCCAGGTTTGCCCAGCTTTGGTTAAAAGCAGAGCTCCACTCCCTTGTCTGTACACTTCCCACGTGGAGATAAGTGCTTCCCTACCTTATAGCAGTGTTGGGAGGCTCAGTTGGTTAATGCCTGTGTGGCACTTTCAAGTCCTATCATTACAGTACCATGGTCTCTCTTAGGGAGGATTTGTTATTTTTACAAAATTAATTGTAAATCCAATAGAAAATAATTCAGCCTCTGAAATTCTGGTGAGATAATTATTGTGAAGACAGTATTAGTGTAGTGCCTTTCAGATGATTCACTACTTTAATTATTACTTTCTAATTCTATGCAAATATCATTTAAAGCCCCTGTAACCTTCTCATGGGTTGGTTGAATTTACCCCCTCAAATACGGAGCTCACTCCTTCAATTCCCCTATTACATTCCTCAGGTGGATCGCTCCGCTTGGCAGCACTTTTCCCTGGAAAAGAGCAACTTTTACCAGTGGTTAAAAGATGTCCCATTTCTGCAGATTTTTTTTAGCTAAGTGTTGTGGGTCCTGCTGTTGGTTGGTTGGTTGTTGATTGACCGTGTCTTACGCGGCTTGATAATTTTTCGGTGCGTGTCGCTGTGGGCGTTACCAGATCCCAACTACCCGCTCCAAGGTTGTGTCATCTTCTCCGTGCCTGCCTGGCTGCCAGGGGCAGGGCTGGCTGGAAATTGCTGTGGAAAAAAAAAAAAGCCCAAGAATTTGGAAATGCCTGGTGGATTTTGAGGCAGTTGAGCCAACTTAACCTGGTCATCTTGCATGTGTGCGGGCCTCCCCTCCAAACAGGGGGAGGGAGTGTAGGAGGAGTTTTCCTCCACAGTTTTCCATGCAAATGTCTCTGCTTGGAAAGATGGGTTTTAATTGTGCTCTGAATAATTCTGAGACCTTTTCCTGGCTCCCTGCCAGGCTGATGCATAAACAGCCCCCACCCCAGACTTGGGAGCATCCCTGGGTGTCACTGGTGCCTCTTCCTAAAGCTGTGCCTGAGGAGCTGGCTACAGGGATCAGGTCTGGGCTGGTAGAATTCAGCTGGGTGAACACCCAAAATTGTGTGTGTGTGTGAGGATGCTCCAGCCAGGGCTCCAAAATGAACCATTTGTGCTCGTCACTGGCTTGTGCCTTCACAAATCCTGCTCTCCTCCTGGATTCCCCTCTGCTGGGATGCTCCGTGTGGGCTGGGAACACACGGGTGCTTAAAATGCTCTCAGGCTCTGGGAGCATCGCTCTTAGAAGTGATTGCAAGTGCCTTACCCTCGTGTGCATGGATGTCCTAAATCTAAGTGTATGCATGCCTGCCTGCAAGATCAGGGCCTTGGTTATTAATAACAATTAACATTTAATTAATTATTCCCATCAGGCAGAGATGCAAACCTCTGGTTTATCGCTGGACATCCAGTACGGCAAATTAAAGAGTGCAGCATGAGCTTTGAAAGGGAATATCCTTCCCATTCCTTGGCTGGTGTTTCGTGTGTCAAAGTTTACTTTTTTAATTTTGTGGCAACCTCCCTCCTTTTCCCTCATCTTGCCTTTTTTTCAAATTTTTGTTTGCTGAATTTGTAGGGATTTTGGTGCTTGTGGGAGGGGAGTGATTAATGGCATGAGGGAGAGAAGGAGAGGACAAGTCAAGTCTGGGAGGAAAAGCTGGGTTTGGAGCAGACAGGCTGGTGATGGTGACAGGGGAGAGATCCCGGCCCCAGGCAGGGTGACACCAGGTCAGGGGGATAAATCCACCCCAGTGTCCAAAACCAGTGCCTGGAGGACACGCACAAATCCCACCACACGAGGGGAGAAAGGACACCCGGCACAGGCAGGAATTCAAGCAATTAATCCTTTACTTAAAGAATAATAAGCAGCCAGATTTTTACATACCAAAAGTGGGAACAAGGTAAAAGGGGTTAAAAACTAAAAAGCAAGGACAGCAGACACCAATTAACACAATGCTAATTGACAATTTCCCCAAGCCTCCATGAAACATGCCAGACCTATTTCCCCAATTACTAATTAAATCAAACCGCACACACAATACTAATTTTCCCAACTTCAGGAGCTCAGTAGACAAATAAAATGTGAAAGTAACTTAAACACGTTGAAGTGCAGGGAGAGTGAGGAACTTTAAGGGAAAAGGGATAAACTTTTGCTCTGATACAGTCTTTGAATTTCTGGCTGTTCTGGCGAGTTGGATGGGGGATGCTAATCAAGGCAGGTCTGTGGTGGGGTCCTGCTTGCTGGAGGTGATTAACACCCTCAGAGAAGGGGAGTACATAAGGCTGGTCTGGTTTGTTGCTTAGTGAGAGGCTTCCTAAAAAACAGCTTTTTTAAAAGGGGATACTTGGGCATCTTGGGTGTGAAGAAGAGCATGTGTTATTTGGAGAAACTCTTTAGGGCTGAGGGAGATGGGAAGGCAGCAGCTTCAACCAAGTTGCACAGTGATGGGATTGGGGGCAAGTGTGCTGCCCCATCCCTGGAAGTGTTCAAGGCCTGGTTGGACAGGACTTTGAGCCCCTGGTCTAGCACAAGGTGTCCCTGCTCGTGGCAGGAGGGTTGAAACTGGATGATCCTTAAGGTCCCTTCCAACCCCAACTGTTCTAGGGTTCTACGCTGCTCTCTCCCCGTTTCAAAGGTTCTGAGGGAATGCTGGAGATGTGTTGATGGCTGGGGTGTCCTTGCTGTCCCCTGGGGCAGAGGCAGCTCCACAAAGCTGGGCAGGAGGAGCAGAAGGACAACTCAAAGTCTTCCAGTTCGTTGTGCTTTATCAAACCCCCAACCCCTCCTCCGGCCTGAAATAAGGATGAAACACTGACGCGATAGGTTAATGCCGATAATTAAAGAGAGTTTAAAACTAAGCAGGAGACTGAACCGCGTGTGTGGGTGGCTGGAATGGTTGTTTGATGTGAAAGTCAATGACTGAATTATTCAGAGAGAGTGATTTCCAAATGATAATTTTACATTTCCCATAACTGATTTTGATTTATTCCAGCAGCAACCAATAGCCCAGCGGGAGCTGGGAGAGGTTCTCGGCTCTGCTGCTGTTTTCCCCTCTCCTTTGGGTGCAGAAAGGTGCATGGAGCTTGAACCTATCCCTGCTTGGGCACTGACCTTCACCTGCCCATCACTAGTGGGACTTGGATTTTTTTTTTTTTCCAAAGAAAAAAGCCAGGGAAAGCATTTGTTTAAAACAAGTTGGCATGTTGCAGTACAGATTCAGTCCTTCTGCTTGGTTGTGTTTCTGGATGCAGACAAGGACCTGGGAACCATCAGGTTGCTGACTTTGGGTATTGTGATTTTGGCTTTGCACCACACCTGGAAATGTCTTGGACTTCATAGGAAAGCATCCAGTGAAGTCTTTTGCTCTTTCTTCTCATTCCTGTTTTCTCCTAGTCCTCATAGAAGGTTCGCAGAATTCATCCAATCGCTTTTTGCCAACACCAAGCCTCGTTTTTTTTTTTTTTTTATCCAACACCCACTCAGGATTCTGGAGTGCAAATTGGGCTGTAAATGTCCCATGGGGAGGAAGCTTCCTGGGATGTGTGGTGCTTTCTGTGCTTGAGCATTCCAGCAGTATGCAGGGGCATCCTGGGTGATTCAGGGGTTTCTGCTTTTTATCCACAAAAAAGAAGGAAGGGAGGAACCACAACCCATAGCCCTGGCCTGGGCACCATGTGCAGGGCTTGTGTCTGTCAGGACATGTGTGAGCAGGCGTTTGAGACCAGCTGGTTTGGTTTTGGGGACATTTCTGCTGAGAATTGAAGAGGGAAACTACTGAAAATAGTGAAGGTCCAGATTCCTTCCCCTGGTACATTAAAAATAACCATCAGTGGTAGGGGAGGCCAGTCTTTTAACCCCTTGCAGATGTGGTGGCGTTGTGGCAGGGAAGCTCTGATGCATAGAGGGTTGTCTGCTCTGCTGCCTCATGGGGCTGCTTTGAGGCTTGAGTATTGCTTGTTCCACACTACAGAGGCTCAAAGAGAACTTTTCTGAACACAGAGTTTTGGTTTGGGTTAGGTTTGAAAGATGACGGAGGGAGATAAATACATTGATTCCCCGCTTTGTCCCCCCTGCTCATATATCTGACCTGCCAGAGTCCCACATCCCCTCCTGTGGCGTTCTGCATCCCCAGGGACCCAGTGTGTGGAGCAGGATTTATGGCTGTGCCTCCAGCTTGTGTCTTTGGGGTCTTCTCTGTCATTATTCTTTGTGCCTGGGAGGGTAGTGGATGGCAGCAAAAGGGCTGGAGAGGGGCAGAAGGATGGGGATGGCAAGTTCCAGGGCTAGGAGTGGAATTTATCCTGTCTTCCTTGGCATCAGCAATGAAACACCTTGTGAGGATAAGCACTGCCACTGCAGGGAAGGCTCTGTGCTGCCACGCTCCTTGCAGAGACCTCTGGTACAGACCATCTCTCTCCCAGGGTAAATAGGTGTTTAATCTCTTAGGGCAGGCACAGCTGCTCCAGCCAGGGAGGTTTGGGACAGCCTTATCCCGGAGAATGTGGGCTGATGGTGTTCATAGGATGGTGCTGACACTGGTCCCTCGTGGTCCAGGTGAGAGCTGCAGGTCGTTTCAGAGGAGGCTTCTGCCTCTCTTCCTGCGGCCATTAATTCTGCCCAGGGCCAGGGAGATCTTCCCTAATGAAAGCTGCAGCGAGATTGGGTTGTTGTGTGGAAAAGCCTCGGTTTTGGTGAATCAGCAATTTCTGAAATGAAAAATCTTTTGTCTGCAAACTCCCCAGAAGCTCCGACTCTGACCTCGGAGCGGCTGCCTTCCTCCGAGCGCATTACCGGGATTTATGGCGCGCTCCCATGGTTTATTGTTCCACAGCAAGTGGAGCTGCTGGATGAGTTTTGACAATCCTTCCGGGCAGGGAAGCAAATCAGCCTTGTGGGACTACCCAAACTTGCATGATTTAACACAAATCCTTGCTGTGGAGTGGCTGTGTTGCCAGATCAAGTAGCTCCTGGCCATTTGGAGGCTGCTCAGGGCTGGGGTTGTATCTCACCTTCTCTGGGCCCAACTCCTCCTTAACCTGTTCTGGTGAATGGTCCTGCACAAATATTTCTAGTTCCATCAGCTCTTTAATTAGGGAAAGAAGTGGTGGCTGCATCATGAGTTTGTAGTGTGTTTTCTGAAGGCTGCAGGTATGGAGAGGGTGCTGGTTTGCTTGTTTGTGCTGTGGACCTGCCAAGGTTACTTTAGTGACAGCAAATAACCACAGTAAGATACATTCTTTGCTACAAAAAACCTTGCAAATCATCAGAAGAATAAAAAAAATTTATTATTCTCATTTTATAGCTGTAACCCTGGCACATTGGCACCGTAGTGTTTGCTCAAACCTGCAAGGAAACAAACCCTGAGCTTGGGCTTGAAGTGAAATCTGCAGAATAACTTCAGCATCCTCAAACTGTGCAATTACATGAGCTTCTTCTGCATTATGAGCATCTGTATTTGGCTCTTTAAGGACCACAGCAGAAGGAATGTGGTAGCTGAAGGGGCTCCAAAAGGCTTGTCCACAAAAGAGCATCATTCATCTGCACTGTCAGGGCTGAGGCACCTGCTGTAGATGAGATCTTCCCTATATGAAAGCTTCCATCCATTTTAATGGAGATGATGTGTAGGAGTTTTAGAAAACATGAAAATAGAGGAAAACACCATGATGGATAGAGAGTGCTCCAGCCCATCCTTCTCATGTCCAACATCTTTTACTCAAGATTCCTCAGAACTTTGTGAAGTGTGTGTTTAGCAGCTGGGACACCGAGACACCCAGGGGCAGGGTGAGCTCCTCAAATTGCTGGGGATGGAGACAGGACCAGGAACTCGGTGCTCCTGCTCTCTGGAGTATGGCCCATCCAGAAGGCCAAGCTCCCTTCCCCATAATCATAGGGAAAAGTAATCAAATTACTGCCTTTCATGTCACATTAGCGAAAATGGATACTAGTATGATGCATATTAATATAACATGATGGGAAATTGCTAATACAATTAGACCATCACATTTTATTAGCACCAGAGTGACAACTCCCACTGAAGAACAGCGCGCTCGGGCAGTGGCCGGGAGTGAGCACGAGCCCGGCGTGCAGCCACAGGGACAGTTATTTAACTTTCTAAAAAGCCCCCTTTATTTCCTTTCCCCGGTGAGTGCTTGGTCACCTGAGTAAGGGCTACACCAGCCCTTTGTAAATACCACCTGGATTCCTTGGGAAGTGAGTCCTCATCTCAAAAGTTAGCTGCCTCTCCTACAGATATTTTTCTTCCCATATATGTACACAGGCATAAATAATGAGAGAAAATCAAAATATACATCTTTATACAGGAGGGTGATATAAAGATTTTTTAATGCTTCTTAAACTTGCATCTTCTTTACCTAGTTACAAAATGATCCTGTGCAAGTTTTGTAGGTTACATACTGCATATAAATATATATATATATATATGTATATATACATATAACCCAGCCATGGCAGGGAGGTTGGAATTATAGATGGTCATTAGGTTTCTTCTGTGATGATGCTCATCCTCAATCCAAGGGACACCCTGTAAGAGGAGAAGTATCCTGTCTTAGCTGGCAACCCGTTAGGATGAGCAGTCCTGTGACACACAGCAAATGGGAACTCCCACCGGGGTGAGATGCTTTTCCCATTGACACGTGACCTGTAATCCCAAATGGCTGAACTCCTGAACAAGAATGGCTTTGCTAAACAGTTTCTTTTTTGTGGCCGGGGGCTCTGCTTGGAAATACTATCTATCATAATAATATTATCTATAATCACGGCATTATCTATCATATCAAGAAGCATCCATGGATTTTCTCTAGCAGACAGGCGCAGTTTTTAAATACGATGCCCGGATTAGTGATTGTGTCTTTGTCAACTTGGAGAACCAGGGAGGGACTTGGCAGTCTGAAAAACAGTTATTTTACCAGTACAGCATGAAGAGAATGGCGTCAAATAGGTGAGCAAAACTGAGTTGAGGAGGAGAAAATCATCCGTTGGAGGCTTAAGGCATTGAGAAATATTTGCAGTTTGTCAGATTCAAACAGAAACAAGAAACAAGAAACAAAAACACAAGCATGTTGTGTTTTTGTCTCTTTTCTAATAGTTTCTATAACAAAAATAGCGTGGTTTGTGGATATAGCTGGTTGTCACCCCATGAAAGAAAGTGTGTTTCTCTTCACTTACATGGAGATGTTCTCAAACACTTTCGTCTGAGGCACTTCATAAATGTGAGCTCTAGCGTGGTTAAATGGGTAAAGACTGATTATTTCCTGTTTGGTGAGGGAAACTGAGGCCAAAGGGAAAGCTGGGCAGAGGAGAAGAGCAATGGCAACCTCAGGCTGGGGAAGCAGTGGTAGGAACTTCAAGCCTAATTAAAAATTTATTTCTTTTTTTTGGTGTAATACTCCAAGTATTCCAGTAGAAAAGTGCTTGTGGTTCTGCCTATTAAAATCAAATATTTATGGTTTATATTTACTTCAAAGACTGTCAGCGAAAAGAAAGTGCTTTCTAAGTAGTTTAATGTGTGAACAGGTTGCAGGCCAAGCTGGCAAAACAAGTGTGCTGATGTTAAGTGGCAAAGAATACATGAATATTTACAGGTGCTTTTCCAAGTGTGAGGTGGGTTTCTCCAACCCTTTGGCGTGAGCTGCCTGCGTGGAGGGTGATGGTGAGGAGGAGGAAGGTGCGTGTGAAGGAGCACTCCTTATTTTCTTGCCTTTTTTTATGATGTGCCAACTTTTGGGCAGAAAAATCTCCCCACCCTGTGGAGTGCCTCGGGATGCCTCAGATGCCATGGGCTCCTTTGAGTGTCCCTGCTTGTTGTGGTCCGGCAAAGTCCTCCTGCCACTTCCCGAGCCAAAGACAGGAACCTGCTTCAAGCACCATCAGATACCTTTGATTATTCCCATTATTTTGGAGATACTAGTTTGAGTGCAGAGGGGCCAGTCCTGACCGTGTTTGAATGAGCTCTGAACTCAGCATCTTCCCCACTTTTTTGTGTTCAAAGACAGTTTTTGTTACGTTCCCGATTTTCCCCGGGAAGTTTATAAAGACGAGATAAAGCCGTCATCGTCCTACTGACGTGGGTAATAACAGTGCTTAACATTTCTCATCTTTGAAGTGCTTTGCAAATATTAAATAATTAATCTGCCCAAGAATGGAAGAAGGAGCGTCATCCTTTAACTTATTCACTGGGGAGAGGAGGCAGAGAAATCCATGAGGTTTCTCCAGGCCAGGGAGAGAGAATGGTGGAGACATGGGTCTGTTACATGTGTTGGTGCCCATGGAGGGCCACTTGACCACTGGCCACTGTGCTTGGATGGTGGGATCACAGCACATGCACTGGGGGATGATGTGCTCTCCTCTTCCTTGTGCCCCTCAGAGCAGAGAAGCAGATACAGGGCATTTTCTCCAGCATTGCCTGGAAAGCCCAGCTGGTCTCTCCAAGCAGAGAAAGAGCCACTTTATGGGATTTTCTTTTTTTTTTTTTTCCCATGAGGAGAATGCAGGGAATAATGTAGCCTGTTTATATGGATGAGGGCTGGTCGTGATTGGACTTTGCTGTGGCAGGTTTGAATTGGGGTGGATCCCCTGTGGGGTAATGGCATGAGGAGCAAAGGATGCAGCTGCTGGATCTGGGATCATGGGGTGAGAGCAGGGATGATATGGACTTTACTTTCCAGAGCACTAGAGACAAATCATGTGTAAACACTGTTCAGAGCAGTTTTCCAGAGATTAGAGACTTTCTCCAAGTCCCAAGGGAAGACCTTTATCATAGATAAGTTGTTTGTTTCACAAATCCGAAGCTCCAGTGACCTTCCTTAAGCTCTTGACTTGGCGTGAGACAGGGAAACAAAGAAGGGAGAGTTTTTCATGGAAATTCCATGAAGGTGAGATGTGTTTTGTGTGAGGCTTGGGGAGAGGCAGGACATCCCAGCTTGCTGGCAGCTGCCTGCCCTTGGCCGTGTCGGGCAGGGAAAAACAGGGACTGGAAACTGGGTTTCTCACAACCCAGGGGAATGTCCTCAATGACTCGCCTTAGGCTATTCTGGGATGACTTTTTACCTTGTTTCTTCGGGTCAGAAACTTCATCCTGGAGCTGAGAAACTTTTCCCTGCGAAGGTCACGTTGAAAGTGGTGTGTTTTAGCAAAGTGGGCTTTGGCTATTTTTTTGGCTTCTGTTATTAATTTTTTTTTCTAATCAAAAAGAAAAAATAAATAACCATCAGGCTTACCCAAGATGCTCTGATTTTGCCCTGTATCTTAGCCCAAGTGAGCTGTTGTGTATAGCAAGCACTGATCTGGTGGCAAGGCCTCATCTCGTCACTTTTACTTGGCTTTTCCTTTTCTTTCCCTGGTGGGTCTGGTGCTGGGCAACTAAAAATCACTTTGGCTTTCCCAGTCTTTATCTAACCTCCCCAAAGTGGGCCAGGCAAGCCTGGTATTTCCACACAATTCGAGCAGTGTTGTTGTTTTTTGTGTGTGTGTTTTTTTTTTTTTTCCCTTCATCGCAGAGGGCAAATCCCAGAATAGAGCATAAATAAATAGATGATTTTGGGGGACTGTAGATCATTGAGCAGAATGCAGAAAAGGCTCCTTGTTTTGAAAGAGCAGCGTGAGGCTTGGCAACAATGAGTCTTGAAGCCCGATGAAAATCTTGGATGCTTTGAGGCTCTGTGTGTTGGGTGAACTTTATTTATATTTGGCAGAGACCCGCTCATGAGCGATGCCAGCGGCTGCCAGGGTGCATGGATGGAGCTGAATAAAGCCTATCCCCGGCTGATATAAGGAAATATTGAATCAGGCTGGAAATGGTCATTTCTAAGCCTTGCTCGGGTTTTTGAAGTCAGCCCGGTTTCCACAAGGAAAATCCCTTTTTTCCTCTATTTTTTTTTTTTTTTAAGAAGCAGACCCCCCACTGTAATAAATGCAGACAGCACCTGTGTTGTTATTTCCATAACCCACCCTGCCCATGGCAGGGGGTTTGGAATTAGATGGTCTTTAAGGTGCCTTCCAACTCAAACCAGTCCATGATTCTATGGAAAACTGCAATAACAATTCTCCATATACTCGGTCTCCTCCTCATCTCCCAAGACTTACTCTGGTGTGCCTCTCCTGTAAGACATTTATTGCTACCAGCAGTCCCCACCTTCTTAAATGAACTGTAAAACACATCTCCTCTGCTGGAGAGAGGGAAATTTGTCAGCCCTGGAAAAGATCAGCAGGGAAAAAATCACCTTAAAACTCCACGTCAGAACTCTTGATGGTTGAGCATGTAGATATAGATATATTATTATTGGTTTTTTTAGCTCAGAAAACGCATATTCGCAAGGTAAACCTTTTGGTGCTGCCCAAGGGGTGTGCAGAGAGGGAGGACAGTGAAGGCAGCTCCTGTTTACTGCAAAAGTTGGGAAACTTCACCTTTGCAAAGCTCTGTTTTTGGAAAAGATTTGGCAGATTGCATAGGATGGAGCTTTGTCTTTCCCCCCCACCCCAAATTCCCTACTTTGACTACAGTAAAGTTGCTTTGAACTTTTTCAATTATTTAACAACTTTCAAGTGGAGAAATATTTTGGGGGTTTTAATTTCATTTTTGGCTTCCCCCCCCCCCCTTTTTTTTTTTTTGCCTCCATTCTGTTTGCTAAACAGTAATTGCAGATCTTTCCTGCCACCTTTAATACTCCCAGCTAATTATCCTGAAATAAATCTCTTTCAAGTCTGCATGCCAGCAGTTGTGGGATATGAGCGGCTCTTTCAGCTCCCGGCTGCCTGTCACTCAAATGGGCCTCAGCTGCAGCTCCGAATGATGAGTATTAGTCTCCCGCTGGGATGATTCTCCCAATCTCCCCACTTCCAACAGCATCTCCCAGGGCTGCACCACGCTCCTACCTGTTAGCCTAATCTGGGATTTTCTTTTGCTAACGCTGTTATTTTGAAAGGAGGAAGAGGATTCCTGGGAGAAAGGCACTCGGTTAACCTTTCCCTAATTGCCATTCAAAGCTGAAAGCAAAGCGGGGTTGGGGGGGGGGGGATAAAACTAAAATAAGATGATGGGTGTCGCTGTGCGGGAGGGTGGCTCGGGAAGGGTGGGTGCACAGGTGGGGTCCCTCGCTGACCTCCCCGGGGTGAGTTGTTTGGCCAGCGAAAGGTTTTTGGGGGCAGGCTCCCAATTTGGGCAGCCTGCCCTTCCCCCGGGGACCCGCCCGCGTTATTTGCGGCTTGTGTCCCGCTCGCTCCGAAACAAGGTTGTCGGGCTGTAGGCAGAGCTAAATGCTCCATCATTAATTTATTATGTGCTCGCAGTAATAGCCGGGGCTATTTTTAAATGCCACTTAGGCTCGCGCTCGCACGCGGGTTTGTAATTTGACTATAGGACACGCATAAAATGACACATTGTGACGCACTTAAAGATACAGGTTTAAATGGAAGAACTATTAAACTATTAGTATTTAAAGCGCTCGCTGGTTGCCTCCCCCCCCCCCAACTTTCCGCGCTGTACGTGAGCCTTTTAACAGCTTAACAGTTGGATTATTCCAGAAACAGCCTTGCCACGTGGATGCATCCCGTCTGGGTGATGGGATGGGGTCTGTGGTACCCGTTGCCCCTTGGGAGCTGCTGATGGGGAGCTCAACAGCGAGGGCATCCCCTGGCTCTGGGCTGGCGTCTCCACCTCAATCCCGAAGCCAAATGTTTTGGTGAGCCATTAAGGCACTCCCAAGCTGCTTGTGGCCTTGCATCAGTCTTCCCGATGAGTTGTTTTTTCGCTCAGGGCTCCCTCTCTAAACCCTCACTGAATTAATTCTATCAACTGCCAAAGGAATTCCTCGCTGCCGAATTATATTTCCTGTGTCCGTAAATCATTTCGCCGCTGCTTTCCCTGACAGTTATGCAAGTGACCTTTTGATTTCAGCATGGGGTTCTTTGTTTTTTGTTTTGTTTTGTTTTTTAATTTATGACATTGATAACCACTCTGTGGCTGCGCATCATGGTGAGATTGGGCAGTCACGTGAGGTGCTCGAGAATATAGAGTATTTTATAAATATATATGTAAAAAAAAAATGGAAACAACATCAAGTTGAACGTTTCAGACTTGGACCTTGGAAACATAATATTTACACTAAGTAAGTCGTGTTAGTTTTAAGAGTCTATTCCTGGGTATTTTCACTTCCAGAGGAAGAATTGCTTGAAACCTTCCCCTTCTTCTAACTGAGCATCTTTTTTTTCCTTTGTTTAATCACCAGGCCCAGCTCTACAGAGGCCAAGCAGGCACTGGGCTGAGTGGGAGTTGTGGATGCTCAGATATCAGAGCCAGGCATGGCATCATCCAACTTGTGTAGTAGCAGGGCTGTGGATTCCCCAAAGGAAAGGAGATTTAGACACCCCAACCTTTGCGTGGAGTTTTGCAGGTGCTGTTGATGCCACAGACAGTTTCTGACCCCCTAAAAGCTCCTGACTCCACAGGGATCCCATCCCAGTGGGTCTGAGCATGAAATGCTGTGAGCACAACTGCAATTCCAGGCTGGGAAACCATGCTGGCATCCCAGTGCTTGATTTGTAAGTCTAATTAGAAGTTAGAAGTGTCAATGGCGCAGCACTTGCAGGCACAATTATAGCACCTGCAAAACAAAAAAAAAAAAAGGAGCCTGTTTTTCCCATTTGGCTCATCCTCTGGGTGCAAGTCTTCTATAAATATCACGGTCTGATGAGGAGAGCTGTCTATAAAAACCTGCAAACCAGAGGAGATACCCGCTCTGGCCCTTTTAACAAACCAGAGGCATCGTGGTTGGCTTGTGCAAGGTTTTGCCTAAGTAATAAATTGAGGTTTCCTGCAAAACATCTGGTCGATTCAGCTCTTATCTCGCTCCGCAAGAGGTGAAAAAACCCTCTGTGGTTCTCCTTTGGCATGTTACAAATATAGGCACTTATTTGTAAGGAAATATCAAAATAGAAGTGTTCAAAGTATCCTCGCATTTGTTGCCTGGCGCTGCATCAAATACTGTTGGTAGTGCCCTTCTCAGCCCTGGTCAGAGAGTGCAGGACAAGCATCTCCTTCTTAAATGGAGTTTGTAGTGCTCCTGCCAGGACCAAGTCTTGGAAAGGTAAAGCCCATGGGATGAGGTGCAGAAACACTGTGGCTTTATGTTCTGCCTTTTACACCTTCTGTGGCTTTAATCCTTGAACCAGATTTAATTTTTGGGGCTGTTGAGCCCTTGTAACCCATGCCTAGGTTGTATAGTTTGAACCAAGGCACCTAGTTCTTACAGGCTAATGCATTCCCTGACATCTCAGGACATGGTTGAACCTGCTTCAGTATCTGCCATCGTGGATGATGTAGCTCAGTTGATATGCAATTGTTGGCATCACTTGCATCCTTCAAAGTCTGCTCCTTCTATTTTTTTTTTGGTGCTTGGATCTTCCCATTTGCTTTGCATCTCCCATCTTTTTAATTATGTCCTCCGTGTTATCCCAGTTTCCACCTCCAAAACCAACATGAGAGGGGGGTGGAGGAAAAAACCCCCAAAAGAAAATTTCTGACTCCTTCCACTGCTCCTGGTGTGTTTGCCCACAGCCTTCCTGAAAGAAACCAATAAATAATGCTCCTCATCCCCTTAAAAATTAAATTAAACCCAAGTTTCTCTGGGGAGGAGGATAGGTTAATTACAAAGAGCTACCAATGCCATAGCTAAAAAGGCTCCTTCATTTTAATTTTTAATATTTAGGATGAAACTTAATATCTGATTTTTTTTTTTTTTTTGGCTAAACTAGTCAGTTTAGAATGGGAGAAACTACTGAATGCAGTAACGTTATTCTGCCCCAAAACTTCTGCCAGTTAATTCCTTGCTGTATTTGCCAGGGAGACTGCAAAGGGGAAGAGGGTGCCACTCCAGCCAAAACTTGGATGTGGTTAAGGTTTGGTGGGAATCCCTTCCTGCTTGAACATTGGTGGAAAAAACACATTGATGTGTCTGGGTGTGAAAGTTATTCAACTAACTTGGTTTCTGATGAGAAACTCTATAATGGATTACCTAGCAAGGAGAAAATTCCACATTTATATTTGAAAAGTGGTACCTCCCGATGTCCATGAACTGTGTGTTGGCCATTTGTGAGTGAAACTGTCCCGAATAGGGATTAAACTGGATGCAAAGTGGGAATTTAAAGGTGATGGCTCACAACCCCAGCCTGGGAAAAAAAAAGAGGGGGCAATTGTCATGCATGGGCAATGAAACAGGTGAAAATATTTCCAGGAGGTTGTTGCTGGCTGCCTCTTTCCAGGGTGGGAATAAGGGGGAAGCAGTTAAATATCCATGGAGAGCTTGGCTGCCTGGTGCAAGCAGGACGCTTTGACTCTACATGTTGTGGAGAATAATTCTTAGTGGAAAATTGCAGTGTTGAATCATTAACTTCTAAGGAGCTGAGGAGGGGGGAAAAAAGGGAGCTCACTTAAAGGTTCCTAGTGTGTTTTCCCTGGATTGCTCCTTGTTGTCCTGCTTATGATATAAACCACTCTTAAAATACTTCTTGGTACATTATATAGTGTAAGGTCTAAGCCATTTATAAATTCCCCCTCCTCCTGGCAGTGATTTCTTCTTTATGCTGGACACATAACTTTAATCAGGCAGTGAAGGGAAGAAAGGCAGGGCATGATTTCAAAAGGGAAAAAAAAAAAAGAAAAAACTGCCTGAAATTAAGCTCCTGAATAGGTGGAGAGACTGCTTGTTGCCTGCCTTCTCCAGCTTGAGGAGCTGGGTGGGTTCCTGTCGTGGGATGGTCTCTGGTCTAGTGGCATGGGGAGCATTTGCC
>NW_026087411.1:2792500-2827500 GCF_022539395.1 Myiozetetes cayanensis | reverse complement strand
TCCAAGCAGACTTTGTTCCAGTGTACCTGTTGGAAAGCCTGCAGAATTCCTGAGGTGTCTCCCCATTCAAACCTGACCCCCAGCAAGGGAGTAATACTTCCCAAGGCCACGCTTTGGGTACTACCAAAGGCATTAGCTTGTTTAAGCCAGGTCAAATGCAGGAAAAGAGAGGTTTATTAGGAGAAAAAAAAAAAAGGTCTGGTATTCAACTGGAGGCAAATGGAACAGCTTTGTTAATTTAAATGGTGCAAAGCAGCTCTGTGGAGTCTGCAAAAGGGGTAGAGGTTGAGCCCAAATATACCTGTGAGTGCTCATCCTCCAGCAACTGGAATTCAGCCGTGAAGAGGTGATGGGAAGAGCATGGGTTTGGCTGGTGTTACTTATTTTAGCAACTCCCATGGTTGATAGGAGGGAAGTTGCTCTTCAGAGGGTAGCACAGAATTGCAAAAATCTACCCCCCCCCGCAAAAAAAAATCTCAAACTGAGCCTGGATAATGAGGCATCAGGAAGGGAAAAACCTGTAAAGAATTTGTCAGCCTTGTAAAATAGGAACAAACAAAGGGTGTTCAGTGGCACTTGCAGTGAGCTGCTGGGAATGGGGTCCAGCTCTGGTGGTCCTGGCCAGGCCCCATGGGAGCTGTCAGGAGCCATGGCAGTGGCAAAGCTACGGGGAGAGCAGAGAGACCCCGCTCTCCGTGCAGCTCCTCAAATGCCGTGTGTGTTTGCCAGGGTTGGTGCCAAGCGCTGTGTGGTTGGGGTTGTTTTATTTTTTTTTTATTTTATTTTTTTTTTTTTGGTGTTTCTGTGTGCCCTCCTGCTGAGAGGTGGCTCTTTTGACATGTTGTTATAGTGATGGAAGGAGCATGGATACACATTCCTCCGCTCTGCGCGCGAGACATATGGGAGCCAGATTGTACCTGTCACAAGTTGCCAACCTGAATTTCTGGGGTATAAGGGGACACGTTCCCAAGGGAATTTCCACTTGACGTTCTTGATTGCTTTGGCTAATATTTGTTTTGTGACCTTTCCATTAGCAGATATGGCGCTCGGCGCTGCTCTGGGAGCAGCAGGTGCATCCGGCTCCCGCCGATTCTGTGGGAGGTTCACCGTGGAATTGCACAGGCAGCTCCATGCACTGGACCCCATTGCAGGGGAAAACTTGGCTCTCCAACTCGGTGCTGGATATTTGGTGTCGCTTTTAGGAAGTGTTCCCCACTTCAAGTGGCTGTTGGGACCACCCAGGTGTGGAGCATCCGTAGCCAGGGTGCAGAGCAAAGTTGGTTCAGGTTCCCTTGGTTATTCCATCTGGGACACAGGACTGTGCTGCTTTGCTGGGGCATATATGTGTATTGAGATGTACAGGACATGCCATTCCAGGTTGGCTTCCTTGGAGGAATGGGGCAAACCCTTGTTGCTGACCCCTTTCTCAGGGGTCCCATCGTGCAAGCGTGTGCCTGTTGTGTAGACTGTTAAATCTGTCTGCTCCTGAAAAGGCTTTCATTTGAAAATGGATTTCAATTTTATTGGAATAATCAGTATTATTTTAGAAAAATCAATATAGCATCAGGCTGGAGCAATTTGCAGGGGTTTTCAGTTTACTGAATTAAAAAAAAAAAAATTAAAAAAAAAATCTTTGGGTTTCGTTCCTGATTGATAGAAGCATTTTTAACTGTCAAAATTGCCAAATCTGAAAAACAAAAGCTGTAGCTCTGGCCATGGGAAGGGAAAGGCAGGTGCTGGGCTGAAAGTTGGGTATTTTACCCCTGCATAGGGGATATCTCTCATTGCCCCTTGGCGAGAAAGAGCAGAGCCTGGGCCCTCTGCCCACTCCTTGCAAGTGTTCTCCTGGCCTTGAGGTAACAACCCATGATGTTTATGGCAGGATCATTTTCGTGTGTGGATCTGGAGAGAGAACTCAGCTCATCTCGCCTCCCTCCCTGCCCGGCATTGTGCTCCTGATGTTTGTTGATGCTGCCTTAGTCTGGGATTGAACTTGTGGCTTGAACTCGTGGATAATGAGCTCAAGAAAATGTTGCCTTGTGAATCCACACTTTTTAGTCTGGATTTTACTTTATCTAGGTGATAGAGGGAGGAAAACTCATGTTGCTCTGTGAACTTAGTTGCTCCTGTAACTCGAAAGCCGGGATGATCTTTCTGAGCTAACCCTGACTGCGCCGATTGGAAGGATCCCGGAGTTCTTGGACCAAGTTTTGGGGGAAAACTGGGGGCTGGACATCGTGCTCTCTACCACATCTCTAGGACTGTGGTGCTGCTGAATCAGGGAAAAAAATGAAAGCTTTCCAAATTGCACATCTTTCCTCCTGCGGCTGTGGCATTCTGGGGTGCAGGAGGGGACACTCAGGGCCTTAATTATCTGTATATGGAGCAGAAAAGGAGCCATGAATGGAGATGCTGTAATCTGGGAACCAGTAAACAAAAGAGCTATCCCTAGGGGTGGTTTGTTGTGGAAAAATTTTCCTCTTGGACCATTCTGCCAGGTGCATGTGGGTGGTGTTTGCTGTTTATCAAGTCTTGACCTGTATTCACAGAATGGTCCTGAGAAGAGCCTTGGCACAGGACTTGGAGAGACCGGCTTGTGTCCAGGCTTCTCAGAATGTTTAAATAATAATAATAATAAAAAACTCAGGGGTGAGAGGGTGGCCAAAACCTGCCCTGGGCTGAAAATCTCCACTTGTGTGTTTTGATTTTTGGGAAGAGGCAGCAGAGAGGAAGGGAGTGGGCGACCGTGAAGGAAGCGTTACCAAACCGGCCCCCGCACGCAGATTTCATCCTATCGTTTATCAAAGTTTTATGAGCATCTGCTCTTGGCCCCAAAATCTATTCAACTGAGGGTTGTTGTTTTTTTTTTTTTTCCTAAATCTGAGTTTGACTGCAAGCAGAATCTGCTATAATTGTTCCCCCCCCCCCAATTGATTTTACCAGGGCTGGTTTTGCACAGGTACATCCGTGTGGACCTGGGCTCCTGCCTGGCTCCACGTGCGGCACATAAACCACGTGTGACGTGGAGTGGCTGCTCACAGATTTTATTTCCCGAGGCAGAATTTATTCAGGAGTGTCTCTGTTACTTAAAAGCACCTTCTCATCCTTTCAAAGCCAGAGCAAACTACCATTGCAGGGCTTGGCAGCATCGAACAGACCGGGGAGGAAAAGGGCAGGGAAAAGTGGGAATGGGCAAAAAACCCAGTTTTGTATTTATTTGTCCACAAAACAGGAGACCTCAGGCAGGTTTAAGTCAGGCAGAGCTCTATTCCGTTGCCACATGTCCCAGGAAGAAATCCTAGGGGTTGGGTTTTTGGTGGTTTTGGTTTTTTTTTTTTTTTCCCCCCTTTCCTGCATGGAGCAATCCCTCAAGACTTCCCTTGGTTCTCCAGCCTCATCTCATCAACATCCCTGTGCAGACTGCCACATGCATTCACACACAGCTTAAGGAAAACTAGATAAGTTTCACATTATACAATTTATTTTTTTTTTTTTAAATCACAGACTGGCTTAGCAGGATCAGGTCCTTGGGCATGTTTCCATCTTCCCGTGGTTTGGTCCCCTTTTGCTGAACAAACCCCAGCAAAAGTTGTATAAATATTTGGATGAACTTCTAGACAAAAGCTCCCATCAGTTGTTGAAGAAGATCTTTTTGTTTGTTGACAGCTGATTATTTTCTTAGGCACGTGAAGAAGTGATAGATTTGTTCAATGACTTCAGTGCAGTGATGATTTTTGTCCATCCAGAAAAGCCCCTCATTCCTGGGATGCAATCCATGGCAGAGTTCAACCCTATTTGACTTGTGGGTGATTTCAAATAGTGCCTTAAGATTTGTCTTCGAAAAGGAAAGGAGGAAAGGGAAGGGAGAAGGAAAGAGAAGAAATAAAATAAAATAAAATAAAAAGAGTGTGAGTAGGTCAGTCCTGTGTTATATTCAACCTTTAATTTCAAGAAGCATTTGCATAATTCTGCCAGGACTGCAAACCCCGGAGGTTTTGAAGCTATTTGGGAGTTTTGGGAAGGCTTTTTGATCTGAGGTAGCCAGATATCCCGAGATGTTACACACAGATAGGGCTCGCAGTGAGCTGGTTTGACAGGTGGGTTTGCTCATTTTAAGGAATTTTAAGGCTAAGTCCAGGCAGCTTAACATGGAACCAGCATCTTATTTCACGTTTGTGCAGCTTCAAAGCCATTTGTGTTGTTAGCAAATGATTTTTATTTATTTATTTATTTATTTTTCCTTTAGCTCACTTGGTTGGCTCTATTTTTATGCTATTTAACGACTTTAATGTGTTGTTTACATGTCCCCTTGAAACTTCTGCTGCCTTCTGCCTCACACAAGTGATGAGGGGTTACCATGTCTGGGTTACACCTTGCCCTGAGTATTATGTGAAAGTCTCCCTCCTCCAGAAAAGATGATGGATCCCTGAAACCTCTCCACTAAAATGCGTGGGGTGTGCAAGGGAGAGAAGAAAAAAAAGAGTTTCTAGCTAAAAATATCCAACGTTAAACATTCAGGTTGGCCAAACAGCAGATAAATAAATATCTTAAATATTTTCCAGGTCTAATTGTTCCTGTATTTAGTCTGGGCTCTGCTTTACTGAAGAAAACTGAAAACAAATAAAGCAGATGATAAGCATAAATAGCTGGGTTCTGCTAGAAATATTTAGAGTTTCTGCACTGCAGGAACCAGGCATGGGTTTGTTTTTTACCAGCTCCAGTCTTTTTGTCTGAACATTTATATATTTCTTGGGCCTAGTAAGCACAGCCAAACTGCTCCATGATTCCCTGAGTGCAAACAGCCCAGAATGTGAGCAAAGGTAGGGAGGGAGAAGCAAATTTGAATTTAATAACACATTAAAAAAAAAAAAAAAGAAAAAAAAAGGGCAATTAATGCTGGCATTTTTATATTCCTACTGATTGACCCCAAATGCTGCTCAGACAGTTGTGCTCTGTGGTGACACCCATAGTCTGGGAAAGAGAATAAATACAGCTTGGAGCAAGCCAGGCCCTGCCAAGGGAATGGCACTGGAAATGCTGAACCCTTTGGGGTCATTCTGACCATCTGAATATTTCTGATGAAGTTTGAAGAGGCCCAGAAGAAAATAACTCAGTTTCCTGGTAGAAATGTGAATATTCTCAGACAAAAAAAAAAAAATCAATCTTTTCTCCTGGATAATTTAGGTTTTACAGAAACACCTTTGGTGCTGGAAGAATTGGTTTGATTTAAAATTCCTGAGCAAGTCCCATGATAGTTTATGTGGCTTTTTTTTTTAAGAGAACCTGTGGAAATCTCTTGCAGAAAAGTGACAAGGATAAGCTCTTCCCTTCCCTGTGAGGAAAAATAATGCTGTCCTAAAAGTCTGGGCAGCACTAGGAGGACAAGCTCTCAGTTTTCCTGTGAAAAGAATTTTATTCCCTATTTTGTAGCTTGATTGCAACTCAGTGAATAGAAAGATGAATGTAAGGCTTTGATCTGGACTCTTAAAAACTGCTTATCCTTGATAATTTTGTCTCTCTTAAGCTCTATGGGAGGACAAGGTGCTGTCCTTAGGTTTTTATTTCACCTGCAAGGACCGCAGGACTGGACTTTTCTGCCCAAAGGATCTTGCAAGAGCTGGAAGGAGCCAGCTGGGTTGTTGAGTGTCTTTGAAAGACTTTAGGTCTGCAGTCTGAAGTGAAGCCGTGGAAAGATTCCCATTTTGGGAATAAGATGGGCTGTGATACCTCGTGCATGTTGCAGCAGAGAGCCAAGATGGTTTTTGAATGTTGGTCTCAGTGAAAGTGTAACCATTCCCAGAGCAATCAGCACCAAATTAAAAAAAATGGCATCAGGAAAAATTATTACTTGAGGGTTTTTAGCAAATTTTAGTTTTAAGAATATAATTACTCAAGTCAACATCATTTGCTGAAGTGGGTAATTCTTTATTGGATTGTGGTTTGAATTGAATCCGCTCTTTTTCCACTCCTGTTGTGCAACCTTCCTGTAATTCCTAATTTGCTTTTCTAGACACTTTGCTTAGATCAAGCAGCAATCCAGACAGGTTTTTGGTGCTTTTAGTGTCTGTTTTTAGTAAAAAGCCAGCACAGGGAGGAAGAGAAGGTTGAGTTGCCTTGTGCATCCCCCAAACCAGGTACACTTGGTTACTGTGCAGTGGTTTGGGATTGCTCAAAGCCATTTTCAGGTCTGTTGGTGTCACTGGGTGTGTTGCCTGAAATTTTCCCACTGTTGCCATGTGTGTTGGTCAGCAGGAAAAGCTTGGGCATGGAGGACACCCTGGTAATTACAGGGAGTCACTGTGGCCAAGTTTATGTGCCCAATGGCTGCACTGAGCCCCCTGAGCAGCATTAAGTGAACTTGCCTGGCTACCAGAATGAAAATTGGTAATTCCTGCCAGCTCTGCTCAGGCTTAATTTCTCTCTTTTGCTGTGTGACACCACCCACCCTCAGGGAGATAGAGATGGTATAATCTCACAAAGTACAGTTATCCTTAAAAAGGAGCTTAAGGGAGTGTACAGACCCAGGATCCAAAGGTGAAACCAACTTTCTTCCTGTGATTGCTGTGAACTTACCGAGTTCGAGGCACCTTTAGGCTAAATGGGAATATCACACGTTGAATTATCTCGTCCTTTAATAGATGTGGTGTTCAATGTGGTCTAAACCCATGCTTTTTATCTATGAGAATGGCCTGGTTGAGGTCAATACAAATATGCTGCAACACCCAATTTTAGGTTTGTGCTCTCACATTCGATACCAAAATCAAAGGGGTAAGAGAAGGATGATTATTTCCCATGGCTGAAGAGCAAAGTAAATGCATTAGCTTAATAATATTAGTTCTGAGATGCAGAGATAAGAGAGGTGGGTGGGGAGCAGCAGTTCTCATCTGAGCCCTAATGGGGACTGTGGGAAAACTTCAGTGAGCAAAAACCCCAAACCAGGTGAAAGCAGCTGAAACCCATTACACATCCCAAGTCAGGCCAAGTTCGTGGAGGTTTTGCAAACCTTTTGATGAACCTGGGCTGAGTTCTAAGCTAATCTGGCCTGAGTTAGAGAGTCAGGTGGAAGTGCTCTTGTTTGAGGCTGAGTTATGCTGCGTGTTTGAATTCCGAAGTCAGCATGAAATTTAGGATGTGAGAAACTGATGCAGACCCAGAGAACTGAAGAAGATGTTTATGGAGCTTTGTAAAACTGGGAGGACCACCTGATTCTCCCTGTGTCATTGTTTTGTTGAATTTGATGTAATTCGTGGCTACATTTAGAAGGGTTCAGCCAATTCTTGTTTATGCCTGTTCTCAGAAATTCTCATTTAAACACTGTTTCCATCACGTTGTTGGGGGGGGCAGATCTGTGTTAAACACTCAGTGTGATGATGAAATGAAACCAAGATGAAATAAACTTCACAAGGTTTTATAACCTCTTCAGTGCAGGAAGAGCATTTCTGCTGATTCAAACCTAGACGTTACAGTGCAGAAACAGAATAGTTTGTGTTAGATGGGACTTTAAAGATCATTTATTTTCAATCTCCACCACTCATGGCAATAATATTCCTTTTAAGAACAGTGGAGCTTTGTGGGACAGCCTCTGTCCTAACTCTGGGCAGGATTGAACAGGTGTCTCACGGTGCTTCTTCCCCTTCTTTGGTGACATCCCTGCCGAGGCGCCTCTCTGGGTGAGCATTTTCTGTGCAGTCCATCTTTTCCAGGCAGATGCTGCTGCACAGATAAAAAGCCAGCAAGCAACATCTATTACCCCTGGAGCTTGCACTGCTTTTGTTGTCTGGGCACGTTCCTACATGCCTTACACCTGCTGAGGTTGGCTGCTGAGGATGTGGGTGGTCTTTCCCTCCACCACCTTCAAGGAGAAAAGGCAGCTTGTAACAGGTCATCTGGTGGAGCAGGAAAACTTTGGACCTGCCTGTTTAATTTCCCTCCCCCACAAAGGAAATAATACATGTGGTCTCACAGTGAACCCCTATCACTCACTGAAAAGTACCACATAAGGGAATGTATGGTTAAAACCACAAAAAAAGAGATAATTTAAAAAAAAAAAAAAAAAAGGACAACACAACTCTTGGGTCAGAGATATGTTCAAATGTTCAGTCAGACTCTCAGCTGGTTTTGTTTAAGGGAATTTCTGCTGAACTCCTGAGGGGCTCGGCCAGGTGATGCTGGAGGTGTGTGGACGTGGCTACTTGCACTCAGAACGTGAAGTTGGCTTAATGCTTTTTTTAAAAAAATCCAGAAATTATTAAACATATGTGCTGATTTTAGAAGAGCACGTCCTGTGAATGAAATGCTTCGCTTTAGGGTGATATGTTGTGACTTCTGAAAATTTGAAATACCTGTTATGGATCAGCTTTCACTTAGTGGGGACTGTATTTGTCAGGTAATGATTGAAGTTGCAAATCAGTATTCTCCAAGCCTGGAATTTCCAATGGCGAGGCAGATAGCTGCAAAAACATCAGTTTAAAGAATAAAATAAAATGAAACAAGCAGTAATAATAAAAAAAAAAAGTACTTGACAGGCAAATTTGGTGTTACACATTCTGCATTTCTTTTCAGTCTTTCAAACTTTCTGAACACTATAATTTGTTTCTAGTGTTAGCATCACTATCATCAAAGATGTTGGACTCTATTAGCTCAGCTGTCTAAGGGATGTCTTTTTAAAAAGGAAGAGAGTAGAGGGGAAAAAAAAAAAAACCACCACAAAACACAAACACCACCCCACCAACAAGTTCAGCCACTTGAATTTCAGCATAATCACTTTTCTTACCACGTCTCTCATTTGCAATCAAGGCAAAGACAGCAGGAGAAATCTCAGTCAACTGCTCGCTTGCCCCAAGACAGGCAGAGGTTTTGCATTACTTGTGGTTTATCTGAGGTTGCTCTTTCGAGGCAGGAATGTCGCATGGAATGACTTGTGCCACAGCGGGGACTGAGATTTGGGATAAACAAAACCTGTCATTTTATGCAGCGGTTCAAAAACTCCTCTCAGTGGATCTTTCTTTCTACCTGTCATTTTTATCCCAGGGTAGGGGTGTGGGGGTCCCTCTCTCCAAATTTGTCAATAATGTTAGCTTATTCAGTCAAGAACAGAGGAGATGTAGGGTGAAAGGTGTGGGGAGTAATAGATGATCACCAGTCAGATGAAGGAGAAGGTGTGGGTTCTACACTGAAATAGAGGAAATCAAGGTAAACCTTAGATTCTATATGATCTCCCCACCTCAGCATGCCACGTACGTCTTCTCAGACCGAGAAATAACCTTTCTCAGTTATTTATTTGAAATAATTTATCAACTAATTCTGTTGCTGAATTAATAAGTAGTTCAGTTTTGCATATGTAGTCAAAGCAAAACACAGGTTGTCTTCAAAGCTGGATGGGACATGTGGTATTTTTCTGTTGGGTTGGAGGAATATAACTCTTTCAGACTGGTTTCCATGGCCAAACATGGAAAGTAAATCATGGATTATTAACTTTCTGTGAGTACCCCTCACATTTACCTGGATTTAGTCAAGCAGGGAGAGACACAGGGTCTTTGGAGTTTGTTTACATTAGGAAGGAGACAGCAGGAGATCGGGGTGTGTACATGGAGATGATTGTCCTGGGCAGTGTGGAATGATTTTCCCAAAGTGGTTGATGTTTTGCTGGCTTGCTTGTGGATACAAAGCAAAATCTTTACACACTTTTAGAAGCACACGTGTTACAAACATACACAGAAAGCAACGTTTTGTCCCCAAGGTGAGGAACACAAGCAGCCCCAAACTGATCGTGTTCCACTGGCTTTAGTGACTTTGCCACCTTCAACTTTAGGAAAGTTTTTTTCTGACGCACTTGGAAGCTCTCCCTCCAGTTCCTTTACTGTTTGCAATGACCTTCCTTTTTCAGTTGAAGATTTAAATTGCATTTTTAAATAGTGAAAGGCAAAAACCTCTGGAGGAATAGGCTCTGATGGGAGCTCTGTGTTTTCTGCCCATCTCGGTGTGTGTGGCAGTGCTGGCCTTCTCTGCTCAACGGTCTGGGGATTCATTTGTGCAGAAGATAATCCAGATGCCAGTTCTCTCTGCCTGACTCTGATTAGGACTGGTTTTCATAATAGCCCCTCCAAAGAAATACGCTGTCTGGAGAACCTCTGCCAAATATCTGAATAGCACTTGAGGCTTGGGCTAGTTAGTGGCACCAAGTGAAACAGAGGCAACTCTCCCTGACAATAGCAGGAACCAGTCCCATTGTGAGTGAAAATCATTCTCAAACATGAAAATACAGCAGCTGGGTCAAGTAATGCTTATGAAAAATTCTCAGGTGTTACTTTGATATGCTCTTCGAAGGAACTTTAATTTAATGGGACTCAGTTGAAAAGAACCAATCAAGGAACCAGTGGAAAAGCTGAATGCCCAACATAAATACCTGCAATTCCACCCAAACAATGCCATTGTTGGGCTGTAATCAGGAGAGGACTTTCAAACAATGCGTGGAGGTGTCCCTTGCCAGTCGGTTCAGGTAATGTGCGTGGATGACTAATGCCTTGCATGGATCTGGGTACACAGATTACTGTTTACTAATCTCTTGCTTTCTTATTCATCCTCAAAAGACTCCTCAAAGCAGTACCCCAACACCGGGCACTTTTCACAATAAGTGAATGTTCTGCTTGCGATACGAGTTGTGGGATGCAGAATTCAACTTTGCTGTAGCTGTGGTTCGCTTGAATGATCTTGACCTGATCTTGAGGGGTTTGAAAGGCTAATCCATTCATTCCTATTCCAGACATACACAGATTAGGCTTCTGTTGAAACAACTTGCACTTTTGAAAATAGCAACAAAACTGCAATCGGCTTTGCGTGTGTCTTAAATTTCCAGCCTGGCGAACGATACTGGCCTTTGTGCCCTTCCTTTGCTGCCTTCCCTGAGGAGCACAACTGTGTGCTGGTCAGCCACAAGACACTCTCTTCAGCTGGGAAATTCAGTAGCTGGAGGTTTCAGGCATGGCTGCTTCTTGATTTCTGATTTGGGTACACTGTACGGTTTCAGTATGAGATGAACTGACGAGTTGTCTTGTGTGGGGGGCTTCAAGTGCAGTTTGTCTCGGCTCAAAATTGACTTTCTTTCGCAGATTTTGAAACAAGTCTCTAAAAAGAAAAAAAAAAAGAAAGAAAAAAAGAAAAAGAAAAGCCTAGTGGCTTTGAAAAAGTCGCTTCTCATTTCTGCTTTCACTGTATTAAGTGATAACAGAAATGTTTTACAGCCAGGATCATGCACTGGTGCAAGTGGAGACGTGCTGGGACACCTGTTCTTGTACACCTCCATGTACCTCTATGCAGATATACCCACCATCCCCATGCATATGTGTGTGTGGACACCAGCTCTGGCTGCCTGTACTCTGCTGATGAGTTCTGATGAAGGGGTTGTTAATTTTCATGTCGGTCTGTGGATGCATCTCCCGAGCTGTGAGCTGAAGGTAATGGTGTGTTGGGGAGCTGTGCACAGCCCACACGTGTGGGTGTCTGCTTGTTTATGCTTGTGACCAACCATGAAGGTCAGAGCCTTGATAGGATGGTACCTGAACTTCACTTAGACTTGGAAAGCTAAAACTACAGTTGTCCCAGGGAACTGGAGCTGGATGGAGTGGTCTGGAGAGTGTCCATATGGAAATGAGATTAGGTGTTTTTGGGTTGGAAGGGACCTTAAACATCATCTAAGAAAAAATCTTAAGCCACTGGACAGTTCCCTTGTGTAAGGCAGTGCTGCACAAATCTGTCCTGTGGCCCCCAGCTTGTTCAGCTCCACCTTGCAACTGATTTTCTTTGAGACTTGTTCCTTACGTGCAACAAAATGATTATCCCAGGTGCATAGTGAGGACTTTGGTATGTTTTTTTGGGTACATTTTTATCCCTGTGAGCACAGGCTTCTCTTCAGTGCATCTGGGACTTTGTAATCAAGTTTGCCTTGCGCAGTCAGTAGATCTGACAGACTGCTGGAAAGAGATTTTGGCCCCAAGCGAAAACGTTCTGGTAGATTTGCGTGGACTGTTGGCCAGCCCCCTTTCAAAGAGGGGATGTGGATAAGTACCTGCCTCTGAATTGCTGGCAAAAGTGGTTTTTTGACGCGTTCTGCTGTTGCACCCACCATGGAAACACACCACACCAAGGAGAGCTGCTCCCCGGTCACTGATGCTACAGGTCTCGACCTGCGTGGGTGCCTTGCCCGGGCTGGGATATCTTAGGGCTTCGAGTCGGGGGGGTAAATTCTCCCCGAGCCGGCGATCCAGCGGGCATTCCAAAGGGTAATTCCTTGCTGCATATTTACAACCAGCAAGGCAACGCCTTGCCGGGCCGGCGGCCGATGTGGGCTGCATAATGAATGAGCGCCTTCCCCGCCGCCCGGCGAGCCACGGGGCCTTCCAGCTACGCGCCTTGACTTAAGGCTACAGCGGCGCGACCCTTCACGTGGGCCGCGTTACACTGACAAAGAAAAGGGCTTTTTTTTTTTTTTGTATTGTCTCCGCCAGGCTGACCTTTAGAGTGTTTACTTTTCAATCGGCTCTTAAGCGGGCGGGCTCGAACTCCCCGGCGTGAGCAGGTTCAGCGTCGGGAGCGCTCTCACCCGAACGTTTGCCGAGATAACGCCGAAGTGACAAATAAACACGGGTTGTTTTTACAGGTGTAAAATCAACAGATCAAATGCTGACCCCGGCCGTGGTGGTGAAGCCGGGCCCGAGTTGTGTTTGAAGAATACCACCGCATCATTTACACTTGCAAACCCTTTGTAATCTTAATCTCTTTGTGGCTTTTATGTTATACTGGCCCCCCAAGGTTAAAGAAAGAGATTTAGACCTTAAACACAAATCCAGCCTTCAAGCTCTGGAATTATCTTTGCCTTTAAATGCAACTGATCAATGCCCATTTCTTTTGAAAATAAAACCCTTTTGAACCTTGAAAGCCTTCCACTGTTGAGCTATGTCTGAGTGCCACATGGGGAAATGGGCAGAAAAAAAGCCCATTTTTCCCTTAGTGCTTGCATTAGAGGTCCTAAAGTTCAGTCCAACGCAATCAATTTAATTGGCGCTAGCTCTAGTGACAAATTATACTGGTTTACACTCAAGTGTAGCACAGATTCCTCAAACGCTGGGAAAGAAGGGAGATACACTTCTTGGTCTCTACTTAAAGAGGGCAACAGTATTGGAAAAGGAGCACATTTAATTTATCACTGTCAGAGCAGGTGCAAAGTTTAATTCTAACTAAAAGCATTAAACAATTAACCCAGACAGTCAGGCCCTTCGGAAAACGCTCAGTTGCAGGGAACACATGGACCAGATTACCAATGGAGAAAAGTCGTGGCTCCTCTTTTATTTAAATGAGTATCTCCTACCACTTAAAAAAAAAAAGGGGGAAAGATGGAAAGAAAAAGGAAAAGAACTTTATAGCCTTCTGAAAACTACTGAATAAAATCCAGGGTAAGAAACTCCACCAGAGTGGCAGCAAATAGCTGTCTTTTAAGTAACTCATTGATCTTTGATACTCTATGAATTAGGGAATCTATACTTTATAACCTGCTGATACCAGCTCTCTGTAATATGTGTGCACTTGCTTTTCAAAGTGCCTGGTTACTATTTTCTTTTGCAAGTGTGATGTGCTCCTTAGGCTGGATTTCATCCCTTTGGCACACTGAAGAAACGCAAGGGCTCTTTTCAAACTGGGAAGGGCTTGTCCAGAGGCGTTTGCAACCTGTGGTTTCGATTTCATATGGGAGATTCCCCCAAATTAAGGTGCCGTTGGAGAAAGGCAGCAAACCCATCCTTTAATCCTTCCTTCATTAGCAACATGAGGTCCCACAGCCATAGCAGATATTGGTGCTGGCTTGAATTTAAACAGTGGTCTGGTAGGTAAAAATAGTGTTGGATGAGGGGCAGAGTGTGGTGCAGGTGCTGCAGAATTTGGGGTAAACCCCACGCTGTGCAGAGTCACTCTCTCAGACAGTCTGAGTTAGTTTTGGATCTGTGGGTTATGCATTTATAGTAAAATCCATCTGCCTGTGTTTTAGAAACAGGAACCTTCCAAAAGATCAGGTCTTCTGTCCAAAAGAAGTTCATGTGTATTCTCTAAAAGTGAACTCTGCTGAAGAGTTAACAAGGGAAGAGCCTGAATCCTTGCACAGGGTCTCTGGGCATCCTCACTGTCTTCTCAAAGTGGGTGAAAATTCCTGTCATTTCTCCGGTGTTTTGTGTTGGTCTAAATTTGAATAGCCAAGGCAATTTAGAAGTCTGTCCTTTCTTCCTGAGCCTTTATAAAATATGTGTCTGCAGAGGATAAATCGCTTCATTATATTCCATTATTTTGTGGATAACGTGCTGGTGATAGCGAAACAATGAGAATAATAATATTGTTCCCACTCCAGTGCCATCAACAGATTCCCTCCTTCCCACCATCATTTCAGCATCATTACCATGTCTCATTGCTTAGACCTCAGGTAGCCAATTTTGAAGCAATTCATCCTCGCAAGAAATGCCAAATGCCCATGTCAGGCGTTCAGGCTGCATTTTTCAAACTCCCAGGTGCAAATCCAGGCAGGCTGAAGGGTTTGGATACTTATGATATTGTGTAACTAGAGCCAATGTGCTCCAAGTGTATTGGAAATGTGACTTTTTTCCTTATTTTCTCAGACCTGCCAGGCATGCTATTGAGCAAAGGCTCATTTTCAGACATGCACGAACAGCGTGAATGACTTGAAATTAGGTGGGATCTTTGCTTATGTATCTGTGAATGGGACTTGAGCTCTGCAATTTATAGAGAACTTCTCCCAGAGACCTGGAGCAGCACAGGAATGAGATGCATGTGATTTTGGTGGACTTTGTGGCTCCTGCTACGTGTCTGCACTCATCCCTCATCTCTCTGGGCTTTGGTAAAGTGCTGGATGAGACTGGGACCACTCTGGGAATGGGTATATCCCACCCCAGTAGCTGTTGAGAGTGCAGCAGAAGCTGGGGGCTCCTGGGAGAAGGAAGCAGAAGGAAACACAAGAGCAACGTCGCTGAGATATTTTCCAATCCCTTCCTTTCTTTCTTCCAGAGATTCTAAAATTGTTTTTATCCCTTAAAGTATAAACCATTTATTACAAATACCAACATGAATTTCCTTGCAGTAGGATAAACACTCAGCTGTTCCACTTATTGGAGTGCCGCAACATAAACAAAACCAGACCCAGTGATTTCTGCGGCGAATTCTTCCTCTGGTGGGGAGTAGCGTTTCTGCTTGTTGTAATCAAGCTGGTGTTTATGCCTGCATCCCAACAACGCCATCTGAATGACAGGATCCCACACGTACTTTTACACAGCGGAGAGATAAGGAGCTGGGAGGCAGAGGAAGGAATACAAATGATCCGCTCGATAATGGCACTGGCTTTTCTTTGTGTGGTTGGGGTTGTAAAAGTGAGAGGCAAAGCAAAAAAAGCAGCCCTGGCTGTATCCTCCTGCAAAACCGTGGAACTTTAGGTCTTATCTGCTTTCAGCATCACCAAGGTCCTGGTTGGACCAAAACGAGGCTGGTGGGGCTTTCCCCAGTGAAAAGGTAACATATCACTTTTCTGTGTTGACCTTTCTAGGGTTTATTTTCAAGATTTTTCCTTTCAGTCCTGAGGTTGAGCAAGAGTTACAATTATAAACTTGAAGTTGTTTTTAGTCACAGGACTCCGGGAGCTGTGACTTTTAAGGAAAGTGTCCAATTTCCAAACACTTAGATTCAGATTGTGAGAGCTGCTACAGTCCAGTCCCAAAACTGATGCTTCTTGCTTCTTTCCTCTGCTACTCCCAGTGTCTGAAAACAGGATGAGAAAGTTGATAATTCTATTTCAAGGTAGCATCAAGGTCCCAACAAGAAGGTTCTCCAGCTCCCACCACTGCTGGAGTAGGGAGTGGGATGTAGCCCCTAGGTACTCACACCCTACAGGAGCTCTGGTGTTCTTGTTACCTCTTATTTCAGAGAAAAAGGACATGGATTTGTTCTGACTTACACCAATGGAAGCTTTGTTACATGTTATAACCTTAAAGTATAAATGTCTACAGCTTCTGACTCTTTCAGTCATAACAAAATACTCGTAACCAACTAATTTGGACCAGCATGAAAGTTAACAATACCATAATAGTAAAAATATTTTCATTATCTGTAAGTTACGTTGTAACATATAAATTGAGTTTAGCAAACTGGGAAAAAACTCAAACAAAACAACACCTTAAACTGTATCAAAATGAAAGGTGTTGAACATATCCCAGTTAAATATTTTGAGGAGATCAAATGCAAACACTTTTTTTTTTTTAATTACTGCAATCTCTCAAACTGAGTTTCATAAGGAAATTTAATGTGGATATTTGGAATTTCCCTTGCATGAAGAATCCTTTACTGCTGTCACAAGACAAGGGGGGGTTCTTCTCTTCAGCCATGTAGTTGTACAATCCTTTTTTTTTGGTGTGTTATGCTGTTACCCTTACTGTTAGCACGAGGCAATGAACTCCTCAGGCTTAATTGCACTTTGTCTTTTATCATATGCAGCCTTTTGTATTGGTTTTACGTGGATCATTTTGCAGTTGGTTGAATTGTCTGCTTGGCTTAGTGCTATGGGAATGAGGGAACATGGGTGCAAACTCTCTGTGGTGGGTTATGTGCCCACTTGAGGAGCATTTTCACATCTGCAGCTGGGGCTGGTGCTCCTTGATCCCCCAACACTGGACAGAGCTGAGGATTCTTTTCAAGGTGGTGTTGAAAGCACGTGGATGTTGGCAACATGGAAAACACACATGGAAACCTGTTGCTGGTATTTCTGCCTCGCTCTTTTCATTTTTTTCCTTGTCCAAGGCCTAATCTGCAGGCAGCCAGGGTCAATGAGAGGCCTTTCACCGCCTGCGGTGGGTTTTGCATCCTGTGCAGGTGATGGGAGGATGAGAAATGTTCTCATGCTCTTGCTGTTTGCATTCTGGGGAAGATCTCGACAGCACACTTCAGCAGGGAGCGGTTCAGGGGCGTGGGCAATGATGTTGAGGGAGGGAGGATGGATCCAATTAGGCAGCTGAGCTTAGAGCCGCAAGAGAAGTGAGAACTTTTCGGTGAAGTGCAGGCACTGTGAGACCCCAGCTCAGGCCATTTCCCTAGAACATGTGGGTTTATCTTAACAAAGCAAATTCTGCATCTTTGTAAAATCACAGAATGGTTTGAGTTGGAAGGGACCATGAAGATCATCTGGTTTCAACTGCCTGCCATGGTCGGGGACACTGGACCAGTTTACTCAAAGCCCCATCCAAGTGGGCCTTGAAATTAGTGAATAAAGTTACATCCCAGAAACAAGGTCCTCCTTGGCATGGTAAACACAGCAGGGGAAAGGCTGAGAAGTCTTTCATAAAATGGAATAATAATAATTAAAAAAATTCTTCCCAAATCTGTGAAGAGAGCAGTGGAGGATGAACCGGTCTGTGCTAAATGTGCGATGCTCCCCCATAAGATTCAGGCCAAGAGTTGAGAAAATATTTAAGTGTGTCCTAAAGCATGTCTTAAACTTGAGTAGTGTTTCTATTTGTATGTAAAGGGAAGCAGTTGTTTCTGGGTCTCTGTTAATATTAATACTATCAGGAGACTTACTGAGGTGGGGTCAGGCCCTGCTCTGCCCACCCCATGGCAGCAAAGCAGGTTTTCTTATGGTATCCTGGTGCAAGCCTGCCTGGATTTGCCTTCCTGAGGAAACACTTCACAGGGAGTCAGGAGGGCAAAATTCATCCCTGCATCAACCGATGCCAAACCTGGATGTATCCCTGGCCTTTTGTTTAAAGTCTCTGTTTGGATTCTGTGAAGAACCAGGAGTGAGAAGGAAAAGCTCCTCGTAACAGCGAGCGTGCTAATTCTGGCAAAGTGTGGAAGGGGTTTTGTTGACGCGCTCTTTAAAAGCATGATCTGTTTTCTGCTGCTAGTTAAAGAGGGTAGTGGCAGTCTTTAGTGGCTGTGTCAATGTAGCCCATGTTATTATGTACAGATGTGCCAGCTGCAAGTAGGCATTATCTCTTTGATAGTGCTAAGCACTTTACAGTGGGTCAGAGAAGTGCAGCTCTCAACCAATAGATCTAATTGCAATCCTTTTATGTTCTCTATGATTGCAGGTTTCTCCAGCACTATAAACAAATAGTAATCAACTAAACCTGTTACCTCTGAGCAGCAATGTCACGATATGAAATATTAACTGTTCCAAATACAGTAATGATGGTTTAAAACTGTATTTGTTCTTGAAGGTAAAAAATAAGGGAAAAAAACCCAGGAGCGCTAGCACTGGCAGCATGAAGAGCCCTCTGGCTCTCTTTCATCTAATGAAAAACTGTGTCTGTGTAGGACATGTTTTATGTGGTCAAATACAGTGTAAATATTGTGTACATCTTTTGCTACTGCAACAACACATTAACAGCAGCACAGATAATCTCTGCCTCCGAATCTACATTTTTTGAGACACTGTTATGATAATACAAGACAAACTTGTATTTTCTCACCTGAAGAAATACTAGATATGGACTTTGAATGCCCAGCTGATGAGACAGAGTAGAGCTGAAAGTGGAGAACGGCCTGGTTTTCCCCGATCTCAGGAAAATTTTTGTGGAAGATCTTTCTGTGTTTGCTGGGGCTTTGGAGAGGGTGAAGGGAGGAGTTATTTGTGGAGCAGCCTTTCTAAGGGCTTAAACTGAGATGTGTCTACTCATGTATTTCGTGCTTGTGGCAAGTTGGACAATTTTAGGTTTTGGCCAGCTCTGGTTAGGAAACGGTTCCCAGGGACGTGATGCTGCCCATACTGTTGAGCTCTCTTGACCTGCAAAAACCAGGCTACTGCTGGCTTGGGATAATTTCCTACTGGCCCAACCCCAAAGGGTACCAGGATTAAATTAATAATTTTGTGTGTGTGTGCATGTGGAGATGGTTGAGTTTGAGGGCCTGTGCATCTGCACTATTTAATGTACTGGTGTGGTTATGCACATGGGTTCAGGGAGGTGATGGTGCTTGGATGCACGAGAGGTGTCCACAGGCTGGACATCAGCTCCTCAGATGCTGAAGGAGCCCCTGGAAACAGCCTGAGCATCCTGAAGCATTGAAATGGGACTTTCCACATAAATTGATCATGAAGTAGAGTTTATGACATTTTTCATGGTTCGGGATTTAATCAACTCTGATCGATGCAGCTCTAATGCAAGGTGAACTTGTTGATCTCTTCCACTGGAGGGTAAAAAAAGCCCACAGAAAAGCTGGGGCCATACGTGCAGCGTGTGTTTCTGCTTCCTCTCATGCTGATGCAAAGCAAAGTAATTAGCTGAACGCTGAGGCTGCTCATTGTGACTCATTTAGAGGCATAAATAACCCAACCAGTGCCTTCCCATCCCCACCTGCATTTGGCTGTGCCCTGTCCCTTTGTCCCAGGGACATCCCGGGCTGACCCCCCCAGTGCCTGGCCAAAGGGGGTCAGTTTTAGGCTGGGCTTTGTGCCTTCCCTGTGACCCCAGCTCCTGCTCACCCGGGGAGTGAGAGATGGAGATTGGGAATTAAAACGTCTTTAAAAAGAAAATAAGCTTTTGTATCAGCCAGCTGGCGAAAGTATAAAGGACTGTGCTCACAAGATGCAATCAAAATTCAGCAGTGTTTTATTAAACATGTAATATTATCAAACTAAACAAAAGAGCCCTCAATGGCTGGGAATACAATGAGATACAATTTATTTTATTTTATTTTTTTTCATGGTGTCATTCATACAAAAGTATCATTGAGCATTCGGCTCCCAGTTACGAGCTCCACATGCAAATACCAGCACACGTGGTGGGCTCCACAGCGGAATGCAACGCGTCCTGCAGGTAGATCACAGATCATTCCACTTCTTTCCTGGATAACTCCTGCTAATGCACAAGGAGAATAGGCAGCTTACAGAATTAACCAGCCAAAGGGGCCAAGTTTAACTGTCTGATAAGGACCTTGGTCTGTAAACAGTTTATTAGGTTTATTCTTCCGAGCCAGCCACGTTTGCAGGCTCCTGCCATGGTGCTTCCCCATGCAAGAGCTGGTTTTGCTCCTCATGTTGATTTTTGTATTTTACTCTCTAATATTATAGCACCTAATAGAAGTTGGTCGATAATGGGTAAAGAGCTGTGAACAAAACTGGACAAAACATTTCAATACCCCTCTTCTCTACTTCCATGTTTAATTTTGCACCAGTAAAAAGAAACAGACCCAATGCAAAGTCTTGGAACTTGGATCAGGTTGAGGTTTTGTGGATGTAAAATTGCTTGTATCTGCCATGCTTTGGAGACTCCTGTGACGTGGGAGAGCACAATGTGGTGAGACAAGGATGCTGGAGCCAGTCTAGGTCCTGGTGAGGTGATCACCCTACTGTGCTCATGCTGTGAGGGTGCAGGAGCGTGGGCTGGTAGGGCCAACACATCCATCCCACGCTCTCAATCCCACCTTGAGTTAGGTGTAAAGGACAGCTTCAAGTGCAAGGCAGAGGTGAATCAGTTATAATTATCTCCAAAGAGCGATCAACAATTAAATTGCGTTATTAACTCTGAATCTCACTGGAAATATGTGCTATCTTTCTTTTAAGTACCTGAGGTATAGCTCTTCCCTCGACTATATTTACTTGGTGAATTTTGGTCCCTTAAAGGACTGGCAGCTGAGCAATCTATCAGTTAAAAAGAGAGGGGGAAATTGTGCCTGGCCTCCATCAGCTTAGCCAAGCAGCTTGGTGTAAAGGTGTTTGTGAACAGCAGCCCGGGAGCAACTCGACTGCAAAAGCTTTTCTTCCCCAAAGAACCTCAAAGGCAGAGCAGCATGAAGGGAAAAAAAAAACACCAACAAAAAAAACCCAAAACCCAAATCACTAAGAAGCCCTAACCTTGTAACATACAGTTTTTGCTAAAAATATATATTAATAATATATTATTGAGCGGGCATAGATGAAGAAGGCCAGGGAAAGCGTAAGCAATAAGAGTGTGAGCAAGGTCAGTGTTCCTTGCCCGAGGACAGCACAATCAATAAGAGCTGGTCAATACCTGCTTTATTACTACACTCCCACTCCGAGCAAAATCATTTTTAAATTAAGAATATATTTTGCAAAACTGAATTAACGATATTGAATATTTTGCTCTTTGATATGACTAGCCTTCAAAATCAAATTATTAAATATGGAAAAAAGCATATTGGTTCAGCTAAGGGTTGGTTTTTGTTTTTTTTTGTGTGTCCCTGGAAAGGAAGTGGATGGTTTGTGATTCCCACTTGTGCCTGGGCATTAAATTACGCTGGATCCTGCCCCTGCCTTTCCTTGAAAGGTGAAATGCAAAGATATTTGGTTTTGATTCCAAATGGCTCCTTTTTGCTTCGGAGATGAGATGCTGATGGAGAAAGCTGAGTGTGTAAAATGGAGACTGGCTGTTAACTTCTGCAGAAATCGAGATGTTTGTCTCTCTCTGGTTCGGCAAACAGGGAGGATTCAGGCCGTCCTAAAACCACACATTTTTGTGAACCATCCCCACCTTTTCTCCTGCCTTCCTGGGCTTCCCAGCTGGTTCACTCGGAGCAGATATTGATGGTGTTAATTTGGAGCTGCCACAAAGGCTGGCTCAAGGCAGGTTACTCAGCAAGGCAGTATCAGAGGGCGAGACAGGATCCATCCCTGCTCCCTGGGGCAGGTCTGCTCTGGCTGTGCTGGATCACGCCAGGTCGCTCCCGCCCTTCACTCCAAAGTTTAGAGCCTGGAGTGACTTGAGCAAATCTTGTTTCATTGCGTTAAAATGATTACATGGGTTTAGGATGGCCATTTATCACGCTGAATTTTGTTTCCTTTGGAGGGAAGGGAAGGAAAGCTCTTTTATTTAGCCGTATCTGTGTTTTGAAGCCTTAGCTGTGGCAACCTGGCTGTGAGCTTTGCAGGGAGACTGTCCTGGAATGGCTGGCACAGTCCCACAGAGGAAGCAGCGGTGGTGTGAGAGGGAGGGCAGTGGGTGCTTGGTGCAGAGCAGCTGGCTTTGGAACAGCATTTGTGCTGGGAATCCTGGTCTGGTGTTCAGGTGTGTGGCTCAAACCTGGGGGGATGATGTTGGGGCTTTCTTCCTTCAGGCAAATAGCAGTCAATTGTTTACCTCGTCTCTTGCAGCAGGGTCTCAGGAGCACAGAGATGTTTCTCCTGTCCTGCTGCCCTCCCCACACCCCTCCAGTGCTTCACTGGTGTCTGCCATGCACTCCCTTGTCGACATTTGTTTTGCAGTAGTTATCAGCTGCTGGATGCAAGTAGGACATGAGAGATGGCAATCTCCCCTGAAATCTAGAGATATTGAATAGACTCAGGCCTTTAGGGTTGAGGTTTTTTATTATTTTTTTTTTTAAGTTTTACTCTTTTATTGTTTGCTGCTTGACTGCTTCATCTAATCCTCCTAAAAACATTTAGGCACAATTCACCCAGGGCAGCTTTCTCCCTAAAATATGTGCTGGCTCTCTGAGCACCAAGGTGTAGCCAGCTAGATCTTTATCCCATCTCACTCGGCACTTCACCTTCAGTGCAATCCCTTTGGAAAAATAAAAAACTCTAATCCAGGGTGATTTCTGACATCCCTATTCCCAGAGTGTTGTACTGGGACAAAGTTTATCTGTTTATTTCTGGATTTTTGCTGCTGCATGTTCAGGGGTTCCTCCACATGTTGGGTGTTGTTGAAGGGGATGAGTGGCTCATCAAGCCCTCCATCCCTCCTGCTTTGGAAACATAACTTGGCCTCACTATATACTTTTAGAGAAAAAGATTGGAGGTTTAAGGAAACAGAGGCAGAGGAAGAAGGAGTGTTATGCAAAACCAGTTAATGGCAGAACCTAAAATGCGGGATTTGGGAAGTGCCTGTTCTTGTGGCGGTGTGTGTTGGGGAAGGGACCCACGAGGCCTTAGCTGAACCACTGCAGTGAGTTCCTCTGGAACAGCACATCCCTGCTTCCATGCCCTTGGCTGTCATGTCCCAGCCCCAGAGAGGCTCTGCTGGTGCATGATCTGCACAGAAAAGCTCCTGCAAGCACCGTGAGGCTGGAGAGGGAGAGCCTTAAGACTTTAAATAAACTTGACGCTAAGTCAAAACCCAAACAAGAAGAGGGTGAGGGGAGGGAAGGAGCTCAGTAAATAGCCTTGTTCACCCTTACATATATATTATACGTGGAGGTTAATGGTGGTGGTGAGCACAGTTAGTGAACAGCTTGGAAATACACCTGACACAGCCCTTCCAGAGGGCTTGACCCACTGGTACAGGGTGGAGAGCAGCCGACCACCCTGCTAGGTGAATATCCTCGACATTGTTCTCTATCTTAGTTTACTCTTTCCGTGCAGGCATCTGCGTGTAGGGAAGGGAACCAGGGAAAAAAACCCCAAGGGATCACATAAAGAAACCACTTTGCAGAGACATCCTTTAACTCACGGGGAGCGTGTGCCGCTGCACTCACTTGGAGGGACACCTGCAATCTTTAAGGCCCAATTAGTCTTTTCAGAAGTATGGTGTTGGAGGGGGAGAAATTTGACCTTCTGGGGCTGGTAGGAAAAAAAAAAACAAACAACAAATCTTCCCTTTCATTGCCTTTGGTTAAAGTTGGGAGGGAGGTCGTGCCTCCCCCTGTGGTGCAGGGCAGAGGGCTGTATCGATGGAGCTGGCCCCGTTGTGTTTGTGAGTCGGTGCAGGTGCGAGCCGTGGACAAGCAGGTGTTTGTACAGGGGTGACCCTGAGCGCGGGTTCTTGACCTGCTCTTTCCTCCTGACTCATCTCGCCTCAGAAAAGGGCTGGTTTCAGGCTGTGGCGTGCCTGTGAGCTTTCTCTGCATGTAAAAATAACATTATTTAGAGGTCTCTGTTAAGGGCTTCTCTTGCAAGATGCTTTTTGATTATTTTCCTGGAAGAGACACAGTTCGGATGCTGCCGGAGCTGCTTTAAAAGGGTTTGGTTCTGCAGAGGTTTTTCATCCTTAAAGACAGTTTATGTCTTTAAAGGGGTGAAAACAAGCTAATCTGTGTTTGGAAAAATGCATAGCTGGTGCAGGTTTTATCTGGGGAGGAATCTGGGTCTGTTTGTGAACAGGCTAATGTAAACCAATTTTGAAGAGGGGGACATGCTGGGAGAGCTGCTGGGCTCTCTTAGGCGAGGCGTCCTGGGAAACTTAAGCAAATTGTAATTTTCTATTAGTGTTAATAACCTTTTAATCACAGGGAGTAATCAACAGTTCTTAATATATATATATATGTATACATGTGCCCAGGCAAACCTTTCCATGTGAGTACTGCACACATTTCCTGGGCTACTGGTCTGGTTTGCCTTCTCGCCTTAAGCCTCCCCTGCAAGTTTATCTCCTGCTTAATTTTGTGTGTATTACTGAGAATTAAGGTTTGTGCTTACCCAAGGCATAGGGGAGGATATCTTACTGGAGAAGCTGACAGCTTTGTGCTCCTGCAGCCTCCATTCCCACCCTACCTGTCTGATTGCCCCCATTGTACTGATGGACAAACTGAGAAGAGGGCGAGGGGACACGATGGACTTTATGGGTGAGCCTGTGCGAGCAGGGGGTGGCATTCCCAAGTTCTCCCTCATCCACCCACTCCATCTCTCTGATTTTTGTGGGAGTGTGAGCTCTGCCACGTGCTCCCAGTGCCAGCGGAGGGACCAGAAACAAAGGCGAAGCTGGGCAAAGAGATGCAGAGTTGCAAAGAGGCTTCTGGTGAGTTACCACAGCGTGAGCTCTCGCGTTAATTAACGTCCTCATTAATGATCTGGGATAAGGAAAATACTTGCAAATTATATCAAATGGGGAGGAGCTGCAAATCTGGAATGATACAGGGAGAACTGAAAGATGAGAAACATGAGTAAATGAAAGTAGGAGACTTAGCATGGAAAAATCTTGCAGCCGCCAGAACACAGTTGGAGCCTCCAGTGAAGGCTTAAAATCGTCCTGGGGTGATGGGAGTTTACAGGGAGATGTGGCAGCGAAAAGGAGGGCCTGAAAATATGTTGGAGCTGTGTGTGGATGGTGTAGGGGTCTAAAAGGGCTGGTTGATGAGGAAAAGATGTGGGCACAATGTGACAGAGGGAAAGGAAACCGAAAATAAATTATAGAGATTTGTGTGAAATTACTGAATGTTGAGAAGAAAACTCCCAGGTGGAGGGATGTCTGAGATTTCTGAGTTGTTGCTGGGATGAAGCAGTGGAGGATCCATTGCTTTGCACACTCACAGATTTGAAGCTCAAGAGGAGCCCTTTGATGACACGATCTGACTTTGTGTGTGGACACTGGGACTTCATCCATTTACTCTCATACCAAGCCCAGTGACTTGAGTTTGACCGAACTGTGACTGGGGGGCGTTTTTAAAACCAGACTGTGTGATCTGCTGAGGAATAGGCAACAATCTTGTGTTGGCAGGGAGGTGAGTTAGGTGATCTCAGGGGTCTACACAGACCCTGTCTTTGCAAGACAGAATAAAATGTGAATGTGCAGGTTGAACAGAGACATCTAAACTCACATGGGACCAGCCCTCTGGTACCACAGGCTCCATGAACTTCAAATGGACCAGAAGACCAAGACCTGTGTGGAGCAGTCAATACGGCTTTATATTATGGTTTATACTTGGAGAGAGGCCTCTGCTTGGTGTCTGTCAACCAAATTGTGAAACTTCTCTGGGGCAATACCACGTGTGAATGTCTGCATCAGGCAGTGCCAGGAGTAAACACTGCTCCATGTGCAGATCCGCAGGGTGTGTGCGAGTATGGACGGTGTAAAGGATTGCAGAGGGGGTCTGGGGAAAGTCCGGGCTGCGTCGTCATTCCTGTCAGACTTGGCTTTGAAATCCTGTCGTTAAACAAGGATATCTCTGCCTGAATTAGTTGCAGCTTGTTTTACTTTTCGTCTTTGAAGAGTTGCTGTGTGGGTGATGCTGAGTTACGGTGCGTTACCTTCCACAGATAACAGGAAGGAAGGAGAAAAGATTAATGGGGACAAACACCCCACAAGCCAAAATATTCTCTATAAACTTTAATTGAAGTGGATTAGCAATGAAGACATGCTTTGTATGTGTGCGAGCACCCACACACACACACATAGATGTTCTGGGGACAAGAAGGGGTCAGATCTGGCCTCTGAAAAAGAGTTTTCCACCCATTCCTAATGACTTAAGACAGATCTAAGCAACACCAGCTGGAACCAGACAACTTTGGCTCCAGAATTAGTGTAGATAATTTATCACAGCAGTGCTTGAATAATAAGACTATCGCCGCTTTATTATATCAACCAGTGTCATAACCAGATAGAAAAAGTTTAATATTAACAAGGGGAGCTGCCTTCAGTAAGCGCGTGTGAGAGAGCGAGCGCTCTCATTTTTAAAGCCTGTGTGTACTAAAATGTCAGTGTCTTGACCTCGGGGAAAGGAGTTCGCTTAAAAAAAAAAAAAAAGAAACGCAAATACAAAGTAAATAGTCTCTCTGAAAGGTTTATTTAATCTGTTTCTCTTCCTGCCCTGATTTTTTCTTAATGTATTTAAAACTTAATATTTACTCTAGCAAAACAAAATCTATAAAATAGTTTTTGTAGGCTCCTAAATAAGTAGTAGCAGCTCAGCCGGAGCCAGCCAGTAAGCACTGCGAAATATGCATTGTAGAGACATTTGAAGTTGTCCCCAGTGGACAATTTGCACCGTTCAGTGTTAAAAGGCTCTATTTCAGTGCTGCAGAAAGCCCCCCAGATCCCCTGACTAGGCACGGCGAGTTTACAGATGATGTACTCCACTCAGCCTCCTTGTAGTTTCAGGGCTTAAGTGGCTGGCAGGGCAAAGAGGGGATAGTTAAAATTCTCGGGCTGCTAAAATGGAAAAACCTCGCAAGGTTTTATGGCAGATGGAAAAAAAAGTCATTTTTGAAGGCTAAGTGTTGCTGGCTTGACCAAGAGGACGGGCAGGGAGTGGGGCTGGGGCTGGTTTTGCCAGGGAGAGGGAGTGGTGGGACAGGGGGCACCCACCAAATGCCAAATCTGCACTGAAACCTGAAAATGGGTGAAATCTGTGCAGACAGGACACATTACAGGCTGCACTGTTGCCTCTGGTTGAGAAAAAAAATTCCTGTGCTTTGGAAATTTATCTGACAGGAGGTGTTTATACAGGAGGTGTTTACACCCATATTTACCACAGTATTGAGTTCTTTCTCCTGAAATTTGGCTTTGGCTTCTTTCCCTCTGAAGTTCAGGAGGGAGAGGAGCAATTCCACTGATATTTTTTTTTTTTTTTTTTCACTGGCAAAGCAAGCCAGCATGGGGATGTGTTCTATGTCCTGGTGTCTGTCTGTCTGTCCCTCCTCCAGGGGCAAACACTGGCAGCAAGGTGTTTTAGGTGCTCTCAGCCATGCAGGACACCCCCTCCAACCCACAGTCCCTGTGTCCAAATCCTTTTCCAGGGGAAAAATGGAATGGTTTTAGCTGTTCAGAGTAAAGCAGACCTAGGCACGCTCGTCATGTCCTGCCACTGTCAGGTGGTAGGGAAATCAGGAGTGTGAGAATTCATTCTGTTGTTTATTTTCTCTGAATTATCTTAACTCATTTATCCACACCTTCCTGTCATTTTGTGGTGGGTTTGTGTCTTGCAGTTTATGGTTTTGCTTGGTTTAGGGTTTTAATTTAGGGGTTTTGGCTTGAGAGGCTTATGTTTGCTTGCTTGGGGTTTTGGTTTGGGGCTGGCATAGGGTTTTTGGGGTTGATTTTTTTTTTTTTTTAATTGAGAAATTGTAAGTAGGCTTCTGACATTTTGAAGAATACCTGTAGCCTCCTGTTGTGCACAGAGAAATGTGCTGAATTCAAAGGAGCTCCTTAGACTGTCTCTTTTGCTGGAGTTTACACAGGATTTCCCATTACCATTCAGGGAATGAACAGCGTACAAAAAAAAATACATAATTTTTTTCCCCCTCTTTTCACTAAAAAGACTCCGAGTGGTATCTGAGCTTTTTTTGCCAGCTGGTTAGAAAGGACCCTGCAGGGGGACAGAGGTAGGAACATAGGAATAAACTCCAACTTGTATTTTGATTCTTTTAATTTTGAAATTGTGAGTTATTTCCTGCAGGCAGGAGGGTGGACACTGCCTCCAGCACCTCGTTTGCTGGAGAGAATTGAGAGCATTTGGTTTTATCAGCCGCTGGCATGGTAATGAGCCTATTTCTATTGAAATTGGCTCATTACTATTCATTTTTGCTGGCTCTCGACCAACTCATGAACCGCTTTTTGATTTTCAGGGGAGGGGAAAAAAAAAATAATAAATGTAGGGAGCTGGTCCCATCCACCGATAGATGTGACAGTGTGAGGACACGCCAGGCGAGCGCCTGCACTGTGACCCGCTGGCGTGGCTCAACCCTGCCCCGTGCCACCACCGCTGTCCTGGTGACAGTTCCTCCATCTCCTGGACCCTGGGGATAGGGGGTTGTGAAGATTCCAGCAGGGATTCACCCAGTTTTACACGTGACCCCACCAAATGAGAAGTTGGGTTTTGAGAGGGCATGGGTCCATGTGTGAGCATCTTCCCGTGTCCTCTGTGCATCGGTGGGCTGCTGGTTTCTGTTTGTGGGGTTTTTGGCAACCTGTCAAATTATGTTATTCAAGTGTATTTAGTGACATTTGAGGGTGGTTGTGTTTTTTGTTTATTTTTTTTTTCTTATTTTGAGCAATGTGTAAGTTCTCTCTCCCTCACACAGGCAAACACACACATACACACACACACACACGTCTCTGGGAAATGTTTTAGCACCAGTAAAAATCAAAACTCAGATCTCTGACTGTCTGCCTGAAAAATATCTTTCTTTAAAAATGACTGAGCATGTATTAATTATACATGAATGTAATTTTATCCCTGTTAGCAGTTTGAAAAAACTCAGCCAGGCTCTGCCACCTGTACTCGCATGTGACTAAAATGCCATTAAACTATTTTGGCTTGTGAAAAGAAGAGATCTCGTGTGCAGACAAGGAACCACTGGGTTTGGGTTGCATCTTTTTCTAGATGCCTGGCATGATACTAGAAGAAGCATCATTTTCAGGTGAATTGTGTGTAGCCCCTTCTGAAATGACCTTTCATCGCTAATTGCTTGATAAAACCTTACCCCTGGTGGGAGGGAGAATTTTTTTTGGCAGAGAAGCACCAAAATTTAATTCTCTACATGCTTAGACTCTTTTATTTTTTTTCCTAGATAGTTCCCCTTCAAATTAAAAAATGAAATAAAAATGCTAATAGCTTGCAGTTGAATTGTCTGTATTTAATACCATTTGCTATGTGATTCTGTGGAGCACAAGAAAGGAGAATGTTTATTTTCTTCTACAATTTGAAAAATAAAAGTCAAATTGACTACTTTTTAAGTACTGAAAGCTGGAAGAACGATAGGCAGAGGATGACTTCTATAAAGCAAACATTGTCCTCCAGGTAAAAAAACTGAATCAGGGACTACAAAAGATTTACAATAATTGCTGATACATCTTCAAACTTGCACTGTTTTGCACAACATTAAAAGAAAATAAACTGGCTGGGTTTGTAGAAGAATTCACAGTTTTGTTTTGTTTGCTTGTTTTCTATCTACTGGACTGCAAGTGTATCTCCTTCAGACCGAAAAGCGCCTTCAAAGTTTGGATTCGAGTTGTCTCAGAATTATTAACGGTGCTGTTACAATCACTGGGGGAGGAAAGCGACTTGCAGCACATCCAGAAGAACTTTCAAAGCCCTTTGAGGAAACTGGTTTAGGATTTCCTTTGTGTGAGTGGAGCTTTCTTTGCTGGAGGAGTTGGCACAGTCTCAAGAGTCTCCATTCGTGTTCCCATCCCTTTTGCCCAGTAGATCAGGCTGGCTCTGGGGCACCACGGCTAATCCAGGCACTGCTGTAGATGGGCACCTCACTGTAATCTTGTAAAGTTTTCATCAGCTTTCCTTGGGCCATAACAAATTAAAACAGCCTGACCCAGCTTTTCATCTGAGTGTCTCAGGTCAAGTATATTTACTTCTGTTTGTTTATTTTTAGAACTTTAAACAGTCAGCTTTATTTTTGTTGCAGTAAACTGGCCAGAAGTGATCTGTTATCATAGGCTGGAGGGAAATCACGGGAGTGACAGATGTTTGTCTTTGTCCATTATAGAGCCAGAGTTTGTTTAGGTTTGCACTGTAAAGGTTTTACATTCAGAATTAGAAAAAAAAAAAATAAAATGGTCCCAAATTCAAATCATCCCTGTCTTATATGGTATGGATCATCTGGGCGAGCTAGCAGGCTTTTTTTGTGTTTGATAAAGTCCTGTGATGCTATTTCAGGAATCCCATTGAACAACAGTTCTAAACAGACCAATTGCTGTAGTCACATCTCACGTCTTCCTGCAATTTTCCAGCATGGGAAATGGATGATGCAATGTGGGAAGCACTGGGAAACCCTGGGTCACTTGGGATTGGAAGAGAACCCAGATCCAGCTGACTGGGCCCAGCAAAATGAGCGTATAAGACGTAAGGCAGCCATAAAAACAAAACAGTATTGGTCCATGATTTGGAAAAGCATGCAAATGGCCTTTAGGAGGAGACAGACAGGAAAATGGGATGTCCAGAGAGAAATTAGAACATTTTTAGTGTCAGATGTAGCAGAAGAACCCACGAGTCCTGGGTGTTGACAAGGATGTGAAAAAATGATGAGACGTGGTGATTTTTTTCAGTGTATCATTTAGGTTGAGACCTTTTGGTACCTCGTGAATAGTAATATTCTTTTACAGCCACAGTGTTTTGTCTAAGTCCTTAGCTCTGCTTTAATTCACAGTAACATACCTCAGGCTTGTCCTGGAAACAAGCTCCTTCAAGGTTGTATTCTGGGACTTCTTGGTTGAAACAAATGAAGTTTGTTTCTCTGAACAGAAAGCAGCAGTGGCTTTGGCTCAGTACTAGACCAGGGCTGATGTGGGGCTGAAGAGCCACTGTTGGCTGCATGGGCTTCAGGGACAACACCTGAGAATCACTTCAGGTGCTCTGGGAATCCTGCAGTCTGCATGGATTGTATGGACAAGGAGTAATGCTGGTAGCAGAGCTTTACCCAGGCTGATGCCCGAGCTCAAAGCACTTGGAAATCCACCTTCCTAAGAGGAGTGAGTTTAGGTGGTTTAATCAAGAGTGTGGTTTAGGCTGGAGTTGGCCTTAGTGGCAACCAGAGCTAGTTTCTTGCTCTTCAGGAATAGATACTTTCCAGTGTCTGGTGGCTCTGGGCCAGATCAACCCAGGGAGGAGCGAAGGGAAAAAAATATGTGTGTGGTGGAATTGTATAGGAATTGTTTGAATCGGTCTGAGAGGGCATGCTCAGAAATGACGGGATGAAATGGCAAGGAAAAACTTATGTTGAATATTACAACCTCCTAACAGAAAGATACATTAGAATAAGGAGGAATATCCCAAGGGAAATGGTGGAAGCCCCATTGCTTGGATAATTTCTAATTAAACTAGACAAAGCACTTGAGAATATATTGTAAGGGAAAATCCTGTAATGGCAGCAGGCTGGACAGGGTGACCCTATAGGTCTTTTTCATTTCTAATTTCTATGATTCACTAATGATTAAGTAATTCACAGATAAACTAAACATCCGTATTGCTGGGTCTTATCCGAAACTCACCTCACCTATCAACCTTTTCAAATTTACCAATTAATAGTTAATTAGTTAATGTTTGTAAAGTGCTTTGAAGATGAAAAGTGCTAAGTGCTAAGTATTATTAGAGAAATAGGGATAGATAAACTCATTTTACTTAATTTTGAACCCACTCAAACACTCACGGAGGGCTCAAAATTCAGATTCAGACTTGAGCATTACTGGGTTTGCCTGCCTTGTAGAGGGACTTTCTTTGAGGTTGTTATGCTGTGATTAAAATACAGTTATAATTTTGCTAATGCACTTATCACACATTTCTATATATGGTGCAGCAGTTCTAATCCTGATAAGATGTGCATGGAAAGCTATTGTCCCTGTCCTTACACAAGCTGCCATGTACAATACAAGCACTTTGCTTTGTAAGGGAGTGCAAGTAGCAGGGAGAATATGAAAGCTGTTTTCTCTCATGGCTTTTACCCTTCCAGTTTATGTTGATTTTTTAGGAGTATATTTAATAGCATCAAATGAATGAGTTAATATTCAGGAAGGAGCTTCGCTGAGAATTCCCAAATGATTGTGTTTTAGGTGGTTCTTATGCCTGTTTTTGCAAGTGGTTGCTGGTATGTGCTGTGGTCTGAGCTGTGACTTCTATCACCTGGAAAGTGGTCTCTGGTGTGACAGAGGTGACATCCAATGTGCACAGTGTGGCAGGGGGCTCAGGGATGCAGTGATGGCACAGCTATGAATGATCTGTACAAAGCTGAGACTGTAGGTGAAACAAGATTAGAGCAAATTGGGGTAATCCCAATCCTGCTTGCCTGGAGTAAGGCAAAACCAGAAGGGCTTCCCTTGGATGAAGGAGAAAAAGACTAATTTTTTTCTTTTATTTTTGAAATAAGCATAAAATAGTAATGAAATACCACTTTTTTGTTCAGAAACCAAGAGCTGGACAAAACAGAGCACAGTAGAGGTAATCATTTCAGTAAGTTCTGGTCTTAATAGAAGGCCACCAAGATATCAGAGGGAGGGAGCACCTCTCCTGTGAGGAAAGGCTAGTGGAAGGTGTCCCTGCCCAGGGCAGAGGGTTGGAGCTAAATGATCTTTAAGGGATCCAGTGATCCCTTCCAGCCCAAACCATTCTGTGATTCTATGACTGACTGGGTCCATGTTCCACTGCCTTTTGAAAGAGGGCTTCTTCCCCCATCCCTGCCCACTTGGACTTTCCTAGGAAGTAATTTCTGGGCTTCCAAACACAAGTTTGTGAATCAGCATCTTAAATTCCTTTGTAACAGAGCGGACAAAGCAGTTTCATGTGGTGCTCACTCATGCCAGGGGATGCAATAATAACTCGGGGAATAAACCCATGCGGTCTGTGGTAGGTTTACTCATTGCAGTGCTGGAAGAATAAATCTTAGATATCAAATCCTTGAAAGAATAGTCAGAGGGAATGAGTAATTAATAGGTTAAAATGTGTTGAATCAAAGCACTTGTGGAGTAATTTGAAAAGGCATGCGCTTCTGTGTGAACTGAGGTTCCCCCAGTCTTCGGGATGTGCAAAAAATAGGGAATGACAGCAAATATTTTAATAGGTATATCAAACAGGTGATAAAGCACAGAAGAGCAAATATATATATGGATATATATATATATATGGTTTGGGCCTGGAAGAGCAATCCAGGGACCTAAAGGCTTCTTGATGCAACATCAATATTATTATAAGGCTTTGCGTTGTGTTCTTGAGAAAAACAAAGATAGGGGAAGTTTATGGTGAGTGGGATCAGTCCTAGCTGGATTTATAAAAGGTAGATCACTGCCAGAGTAAGCTGACATCTCTCTCTCTGGTAAAATAACGGATTCCTGGGACAAAGGAAATGCAGGAGATCTAATCTGTCTGGACATCAGTGAAGCACTTGATAAAGTGCCACATGGGAAACATCTAGTTAAGCGGGAAGAGATGGGGCTTCGTGTGAGAGTGGTGAGGAATGGCTAAAAGGGGAGACAGCAACAGATTGTGAAAGGGGAAGCATAGGGCAGGAGAAGGGCTCATTAGCGGAGCTCGTCAAGGATCAGTCTGACTCATCTTATTTAACATTTTCATTAATGACCTTGGAGCATAAATTAGGAATGTGCTAATGAAATGTTGGAGTTGACAAAGTTTGGAGACACTGCCAGTGAACAAGGAGAACCTGAATATACAGGAGAGAAAGTGTGTGGCCTTGGGGGTTGGAATGGAAGTCACGGAATGAAATTTAATAAGGAAAAGCATCAGGACACACACGTAGGAAGTAAGGATAACTTTTGTCACAGTGTGACCTCATTGGTAGCAGTAGCCAGAGATGAAAGGATGGCTTTCGGGCACCAAAGGCACAGGACAAGTGTCCCTAAGATGCATCAGGTGAGATATTCCAACAGAAGGGGGAAGCTGAATGCCATCCCATGGGGTGTCAGTGAGTTAATTTAAACTGGAGCAGTGCAGGGAAGCACTGGTGAGATGGAACAGGCCAGGAAACCTTGTGTGATGAGAGGAGCCAAAAGGAGATTCAGCATATCAAAATGGAGGCACAGAAGGGGTGTGACTGCTGTCAATAAATGCATTGGGGCAGTTTCTAAGTGAAAGTGCAACGCTGACACAAAAGAAATTTGTTATAACCTGGTCTTGATGAAATATAGATATGGAACTGGAAAAAGATTCCTGACTATCAGATGAAGGTGTTTCTGGAAAAGGATTCCAGTAGGAGTAATGGGGGCAAGAACAGTAGTGTGTTCAGAGATAATGTTACATCGGCTTGTGGAGGGGATATTATCATAGACATGATAGTTAGGAAATGGACCCGATAACCTCCGCATTCTCATCCACTCTGTCTTCCTGTCTATTCATAGAAAACAAGGGGCTGGGAATTGGGCTAAACTCTCCAAACATGGCTTTTGCTGTGAACTGTTCACTCATTTATGGAAAAACATTATGAAGTGCCAGTTCGCTGTAGCAACTGAGAAATACCTAATCTTGATGTACATTTTGGTGTGTTCCAAGTAAGAGAATAGGAAGGGTGACTTTATTAATTTAATACTGGAGTGAAAAGGGGAGCTCTGGTTCTGAATGCTTCCTAGAACACCAACCCAAAGACAACAGTGGTGTACCTATATCTGCACTGTAAGGAACTAAAATTGTGGAGGAGGAGGTCAGGTGACTGAGAACCAGATTTTGATTACAGTTTTCCATCAGCCTTAGGTCCAGCCACTGCTGAATTCATCATCACCACAGTCTTCACAGGGAGACCAAAAAAAAGAGAAATGACAATGCATGTTCTGTCCTATTGTGGAGGATGTTTCCAAGGGTTTAAGCCTGCTTTTGAAGCAGAAGTGTGGTTGTCTGAG